>NC_062537.1:12658828-12823828 GCF_022655615.1 Tachysurus fulvidraco | reverse complement strand
TGTGTATGTGTGTGTGTGAGGAGGTGTGTGTATGTGTGTAAGTGTGAGGGGGTGTGTATGTGTGTGTGTGTGAGGGGGTGTGTGTATGTGTGTGTGTGAGGGGGTGTGTGTATGTGTGTGTGTGAGGAGGTGTGTGTATGTGTGTAAGTGTGAGGGGGTGTGTATGTGTGTGTGTGAGGAGGTGTGTGTATGTGTGTGTGTGAGGGGGTGTGTATGTGTGAGTGTGAGGGGGTGTGAGTGTGTGTGTAAGGGAGCACAAGCAAGTATGCTTTTAGCTAAAGCTTGACTTAAGTGTAAGCTTAATGTCTGGTTTTTGTTCCTCTTTTTATTTTGACATGTGAGCCATGCTTCCTCTAGTTAATAACATCATCCCAATTTCCACCTTCTCACTCACACACAAAAACCAGATACAAGATCGAGGAGATGGGAATAAAATGTTGAGATGTTTTAAAGCATTTGTTGCATCAGACAGTGTTGGTGTCATATCTACGTCAGACATGATTCCATTCCAAGCACAACATCACTGTGGAGAGTTGATTACACATGTTGAGGTTTGGTAAAAAGGCTTTGCTTGGTTGTCTGCATTAAAACCTAACCGTCATCCTTCCTCTGCGCAGGTTCGCTGCATGTTGAACATTTGGGGTGTGATGCTCTTCATCCGCATGACATGGATCGTGGGCCAGGCTGGAATTGGTAGGTTTCGCTGTCTCTGTGCAGCTCCTGTGAATTAGCGTCTTAATTCACACAACCTCCACGGCCTTCCATCACCCTGTTACCGTTTAGCATTCCCATGCTAAATGTTTCTGCAAAGTGGCACCTGCAGCTAAATGTCAAACACAAAACCATTTTCCAGAATCCATTCCAAGTACTGACACAAAGTGTGAATCATTGGAAGCTGCACAAGTGTGAGGAGTGTTTAATATGTGTGCTGCAGATATCTGTGTTCAGCTAGGTGTCAACTGATTAGACACAACAGATCTTTTAAAATTCCTCCACCTTTTTGTTAAAGGACTTTTTCCTTCCATGCTTTAAGATACTAGTATGTGACTGTTATTTTCTCCCCCTACACAGTGTGCTCTTGCGTCATCATTTTCATGGCAACCGTTGTGACCTCCATCACAGGCTGCTCCACCTCGGCCATAGCGACCAACGGTTTTGTGCGAGGAGGTATCCAAGTGCAACACCACACCACATTTGTCATGACTTCAAGCAGAAGGTTTTTCACTTAATGTTTGACTTTCATTTTAAGATCTTGCACTACACAAGGCATATACAGTACACCAATCAGCCGTAACACTAAAACCACCTGCCTAATATTGTTTAGGTCACTGAATCCAGTTGTGTTGTGTCACTAAAATAGCTCTGACCTATCAAGGCATGGACCTCTAAATGTCTTATTTGTCCAGCACATCTCACAGATGCACAGTCAGATATCTGGAGGCCAAGTCAGCATTCTGAACTCTTTCATGTTCCTCAAATCAAAACTGAAATATTTTTTGCAGTGTGGCAGAAAGAATTATTCTGATGAAAAAGGCCATTGTAACAGCAATTTTTAGGAATGGATAAGTGATTCGCGGCACTCGGACATCCACATGATTCACAAGAAAACGCTATTCATCAGAACATTGCTCCATTTGCTACTTAGTTCAGTTCTGATGTTCACATGCCCATTGTAGGTGCTCTTGGGGGCGGACAGCACGGGCAATATTCCTATGCAGAATCATAGACAGCAAGCTGTGATGTCTTCTGACACCTTTCCATCACAGCCAGCATTAACTTTCTCAGTATGTTGTGCTACAATAGCTCTTTTAATCAGACCAGACTGGTTAACCTTCACTCCTCACACACATCAGTGAACCTGTCGCCCTGTCGTTACTAACCGGCGGTACTAACTACTGTATATTGGGAATACTAGCCATCACTGGCTACCTCTAACCATCACTGTTTAGATTCTTACACTTTTCCTGATTTCATCATTTTTCCTGATTTCAACACTAAGATCTTCTTGTTCCCTTTGTGCCTAATAAATCCCGCCCCTTCCCACTCTTTAACAGTTGTCACTGTAACGATATAATCTGCATTATTCCATTTACATGTCCATGGTTTTAATGTTATGGCTGATTGGTGTAGCGCAGGTAAAGACCATCTAATGTACCTTCAGCAAGCTACTGAGTAATGGCTCAGTGATCAGCTCCTTTATCATCTTTATACTATAATGGGTCATACACATCCAAGCAGATTCTTTGTATTTTATTGTGCATGCAATTTTAGTTTACTGTGAAGAGGTGTGTGTGTGTGAGCTGATTTGGAGCAGGATTCAGAAAAATGGCAACAAAGCCCTGGTTGTCACTCTGTACTTTTCCTGCAGAATTTCATGTAAAATGTGTATGGATGCTATGGTGGGGGAAAAAGGTATGGATGTTCAACCATTCAGTTATGAAAACTAGATTCTTGGTTACTGGACTGTAAGATGCTGTTCCACTCAAGTGGATACTTATTATAATTTATTTTTATTTTGTTATTAAGTTACTATAGTAATGTTCCTATAAATGGAAGGTTAAACTGCATCAGTTGCCATTGTAGCGCAAATATTTTATAACATTAGAATGTCTGCCAAAGTGACTGCGCCATCTTTATAATCCAGTAAATTTAATTATCGTACCTGAAATCCAGTAAATGCATCCTACCCGCTTGTCATCACGTCCTCCAGAAGGTCAGGATATTGCATAAGGCCCAACTGGGTTCCTACGTACTGTACATGTAGAAAATTAATAAGACACTGGCTTTGTAGCTGATGTGTCCTTCATACATCATATACAAATGACTCCAAATGACGGCTGTGCTGATGGACAAAAACGGGTTATAGTGTACATTTACTTTGTGGCATGTGATAAGGAGATTTTCATAAGGCGATGTATCAATCCAGGAAGTGTTTAGGCTTGGAAAGCAGGAGAAAATGTACTGGGCAGGCAGGACACTGTGAAATATGAGTGGGGAACGGGTCTCTGCTGAGGCCGGCCAACGCTGCACTAATGGAGAGCTCATAAGAAGGGCATAGTGACCTCTGATATACATGACCACAGAGTTACACATAACATGGCTGCCTCTAATGTACTATTTATATAGGATAAAATTTGCGGATATACAGTATGCCTGGTAAGAAGTACTGCCAGATGATTTAGATTTACACAGGATGAGTGATATTTATATGATGTGTCTAAATTACAGAGATTGTCATCTTCCCAATGTGTGTATGGTCATTATATCAGTTAATCTAGTCAAATTAAATCTAGTTTTAATGGTGCAGCATTTTAAATTCAAAACTTGCATTAGTTTGGCAGGGGGAGTAACGAGTACCGTATAGTTCCCGAGTGCCATAAACGAAAAAATAAATAGTTACAGTAAAATCTTAACCCCAATGTCAATATGGACAGTGTGTATGTATATAAACTGACTTAAAATTAGTCCAAGCCGAACAGGGCTTGAGGTGAAATTAGAGAAGAGCAGCAGTGTTTGTTCTCTTTAGCATCGTGGATGGCATATTTGTGTTCTGCACAATGACCGGCGTATCATCTGTTACAGCCAGAACTTCAATTCACTCCCAAGTTTTAGCAGAGAATTGAACTGCTGTTGGTATGAGGCATACATCCATTGTCTCGCTCCATTCTGTTCCAGTTTCATCTACAGTATCTACATACCCAGTGTATCTATAATTACTTACCCCATGACCCTGACCTCCTGCCCCAGCCTGTGACTTGCTCACTATGACTCGCCTGGAGGAAAAGGAAGCACATGGAGTTTTAGTTTGTGGGAAAATTCAATGGGTGTTACTAAACCTCTTTTGTTGCAGAGGTCTGAAACAGATAGTAGTCACTCCCTGGCATTTTTTTTTTTTTGTTTGTTTTTGTTGAACCTTTGCTTTCTGCATGGAAGTGTAATCATACCGTAGCAGGGATATTTATATTTTCTAAGATTACTCTGCAATCTGTTCACCCATCAGGTCAGGATTTGTGTGCACAGGACCAGTTTCTGTTTCAAGATGGGACAGAAACTTGTGCAGGAAATGTTTTGTCTAGAACATATCCCTGTGCGAGATGTAAAAATCCCCAGTAAAGTTGAAGGGCAATAACAGTGTTCAAGCTTAATCAAATTTAAGTTACTCTAATCATAGTTTATACTGACGGAGAGCTGATTGTGCTTACAGAGGAAAGGTCTTCTCAAACCACACCATGAAATAACAGTCTGATCATAAGGCATGTGATAATGCATCCAATCACTGCTGTAGTTATTAATTCAGCAGAACTGAATATTTATTTATTTATTTTGTCTTTGTGTTCTAGATCTTTCTTTCTGTATTCTTACAGGATTTGTTTTAATCTTTGATTATAGATAAATTCATTTAAATAGTTTCTTGCAAAACTTTCCAAACAGAACTCGAACTCAGTGTGGAGTGAACATTTTTATTTTTTTTTTTAAACTATTTTTTTTCTTTGTTTGCAGGAGGGGCATATTATTTAATATCTCGAAGTTTAGGCCCTGAGTTTGGTGGCTCTATTGGCCTTATCTTTGCCTTTGCCAACGCTGTGGCAGTGGCCATGTACGTCGTGGGCTTTTCCGAGACAGTCGTTGAGCTACTTCATGTGAGTTGTTGATATTTATTTTATTTTATTTTTCACTCTGTACCATTTCAACTGTTACGGTTCTGTTTAGCTATATAAATATATAGTAGTAAAAGATGGATAATTGATTGAATTATCTGTTGTTATTTTTTTTTCTTATTTTCTCATAGGAGTCTAATCTCATCATGCTCGATAAGACTAATGACATCCGAATTGTAGGAATCATAACGGTCATCATCCTCCTCGGGATCTCTGTGGCAGGCATGGAGTGGGAGGCTAAGGTGAGACCTTTAGCATGATTTGTAATCATATGGCCACATACGAGAGAACAAATTCTTAACGTAACGCTTTTTTGCTCGCAGGCTCAGATCTTTCTGCTGGTTATCTTAATCATTGCCATCTTCAACTACTTCATTGGCACTTTTATCCCCATTGATTCCAAAAAAACAGAAGGATTCTTCAGCTACGATTGTATGACTATTTTTTATACTAATGCAGCTCTAGATAATTCTCACACAGCTTTTCTCCTCACACATGTTCATGTTGCTTTACTGCCCTCCTCAGCTGGTATCCTGCTGGAAAATTTACTGCCAGACTTTCGAGGTGAAACCTTCTTCTCAGTCTTCGCAATCTTCTTCCCTGCAGCTACTGGCATTCTGGCTGGTGCCAACATCTCTGGGGATCTTGCAGTGAGTCTGAAAATTGACTATAGGCAAAATTTTGAAAGTTGCTGCCAAAAACATAAAAGTATTTGCATTTTGTTTGTTTTTTTTTTTGCTTTAGGATCCACAAATGGCAATCCCAAGGGGAACCCTTTTAGCTATTGTTATCACCGGCATCGTCTATGTGGGTGTTGCTGTAAGTGCAGGTAAATGGCATTGAGGCGAGTTTGTGTCGTAGTGTTTCCGTACGTTTAAATAAATGTCTATGAATTTTTAATTTAAAAAAAATTTTTTTTTTTAATCTCATCTGGAAAGCTGCTTTGTGACAATGTCCACTGTTAAATGTGCTACACAAATGAAATAGTTTTTATGTTTATTAAAAGGTGCGTGCATTGTGAGGGACGCCACCGGTTTCAAGGTCAACGGAACAGCTCCAAACTGCAGTAGTGCTGAATGTGTGTATGGTTTTGACTTCTCCTCCTGCAAGGTTTCTAACACAACTAAGTCCGATTGTAAGTATGGACTCCACAATGACTTTCAGGTAAGATTATGCCAAGTGTATTGGTCCAAAGAATACAAAAGCTGCTTAAACAGGCTAAAACTAAATACCCCTATCTTTTTGTTTTTTTCCCCTCTCAAAAGATCATGAGTGTGGTGTCGGGTTTCGGCCCCCTCATCACAGCCGGCATTTTCTCTGCGACCCTCTCCTCTGCCCTGGCCTCTCTGGTCAGTGCCCCCAAAGTGTTCCAGGTGGGTGTCTGACTTCCTGCTGCTACCTTCACATATTGTGCAAGCCCTCATTCTTTATTTATATAAATACAGTGCTGGGGAAGAATTTGGTTTCCAGCTTTTGATGTGTAAAAGTAATCGTCTTGCTTGAGTACATTAGGTGAATAGTCCGATATCTGCTTAATAAGATTTACCTTATAGTTGACATAAAGTTGGCATCATTTTAGTGACAAAACTCAGCCAGTCACATCAGCAGCAAGACAGGGACGGAGGTGACCTTTTTGGAAATGCTGTGTTGCATCACAACCTGACAGACTTGCCATCAGCACAGGAAGCATCTGCTCCGTATCACAGTTTAACATGACATTGTAAAATTCCTGCTCCTGTAACCTGAAGCAGACTCAGTGTTACAGTCATGAGTTAATAATATAAAGAGACTCCATTTTGCAAATGTTGAAGACAAAACGTACATTTTGGGAATGGAGAATGTGATGGACTGCAAAAACCCATCATCTGTCTCTATGGCTCAGATTGTCAACTTTTTCAACAGTCCATGTTTTTAAAAATGGACTTGGAATCGAATTACAATAAAATTAGTAAGTTACTGTATGGCTAGGAAAGAAGGAAAACCTATAGCAAATATGAATAATATGGAATATGATGGATATAATATAACCGATATAAATATTATGTGAATAATACAGTAGGACTGTTATGATTTGCAGTGCAGAGGTGTCCATTTGTAGCACTGTACATTTCTCTACATATACATAATGTATGTTTACTAGACAAAAAATGTTTTTATTTAAGCAGTTTTTTTTTAAAGCTGAATGTGTTTTTCTCCCAGAGTGAATGAGGTTGTGAGGTCGTTGGCTGTGTGCTGTAGTAAAGCCGGCTCAAATCAGATCCCAGAAAAATGTTATCGTAGCAGCTTTAAATGCAAAATGATTTCAGCTTAATTCTGATTGAGATGCATTGAGAATTAAGGAAATTCCTCTAGAAAAAACCTCTAGAACTTGATATATTAGAAAATGTCAATGTTTGATGGTTTCCTGAGACTGCCAAACTTGTGATTGATCCAAGTCACAGTGTTCAGTTGTCTTTCAGAAAGACTCCAGGCTTTGCATTACTTTTGCATTAAATAAATGAATAAATTATCTGAACATCTTAAGTAAGGATAAATAGCTGTATTTCAAGACACTATGTAATAAAAGTTTGCTCAAAAACCTTACTTGCATATTTTCTCTCTCTCTCTGTCTCAAATTGTAAAATTGACGTTCTTTTCTTCAGGCTTTATGCAAGGACAACATTTATCCTGGCATTGCTGGATTTGGGAAAGGTTATGGCAAGAACAACGAACCCCTGCGTGGCTACTTCCTCACGTTCGGCATCGCGCTGGCCTTCATCCTTATCGGTAAGCAGCTAGTTTTCTACACTAGATTGACAATTTGAGCCTTATATTATGAAATATCTTTTAAAAGTGTGTTCTGTTTACTCCAGCTGAGCTGAACGTCATCGCACCAATCATTTCTAACTTCTTCCTGGCCTCCTATGCCCTGATCAATTTCTCAGTGTTCCACGCCTCGTTGGCCAACTCTCCCGGTAAGACTTGTTTGTGATTACTGATATACTGTGATACAGCGATTTATTTATTTTTCCTTTTTGGATTGGAGAGACACTTACATGTGGCTCTGTCTTAAAAAAAGACAAACTTATTAAGACACATGAAAGTTTTAAGTCGCTAATATTTCACACGTGAGGGTTTTATAAGCATGTAAGGGGTTAAACATGACTTGGACTGATTATATTCTAAAGACACCATGTCCTAAAAGCTTTAATTGCAAATTTGGTAATGCTAGCAATTTTTTTTTTTTTTTGTGTGTGTGAAGAAATGTGAGGTGCATCTTGATTTTTATCCATTTAGAGTTACGTATAATGTTGCATAACATTAGTTAAGATAGTGGGGATAATTAGAAGCAGCCGTTCCCTGTTCAGCCTTTCCCTGATTTCTTCCTCTCAAATTTAATAAGGAAAAAAGCAGCTTATCGTGTTACCAAGAAACATTCTCATGTCAGAAAGCTTAAAGGAAACAGCTTTACCACTGACCGTCATGGCACTGAAACTCTCTTAGTATTATAGCAACTATTGTAGGTCAGAATGAATGAAACTAATGAATTAAACAAACAATATAGAGTGTCGTTAGACCCCAACACCAAGCAGGTAGGGAAATGAAGTCAGTATGATGTGGTCAGTGTTGTATCAGATGACTGGTGACTAAATTTGCCATGACGTGAGGTTGCAGGTTTGGTTGCAGGATCCATAATCAATGGAAGTCATTAATTTTTTTGGTGTCTCCCCCTAAGTTCGAGCTCTCAAAGCTTCTCAGGTGTCTATTACTTTGAAAAAGTTATTACTTTTGTGATACCAACTGAAAAATTTGAACATGTTAACAGGAGTTCACAAAACCTGCAAGATGTAGATGGTTAAAGATTCATTCACACACGAGGATATGAACCGATTTTGAAATTCCTGTCCAGTAACTTTCCATATATCGAGCCTCTAGCCATTTTCTCCTATATAAGTAAACATTTCAGATATTGTAAATAGCAAAAGAAAGTGCACCTTATAAAATGACAGTGAGTGTAATGTATTATTCATTTATGTATTACAACATTATTAAGTCTATTATGTATTAACTAATATTTATGCTTTCATCATAAAACAGGTTTTTTTCTCCAGTGAATACTATAATACTGGTTTTTAATATCTAGTTTGAAAACTCAAAAAAAAAAAAGAAGTGTCAGAAATGTTGTATTTGTCTTTCAAGCATATTTTAAGTACACATTTATTCCTTGTGTAAAGAGGTTTGTTCTTCCTCCAATACCAAAGCTCTAGAAGACCACCAGGTATATCTATTCATTTTAACTCTGACGTTTATATGTTCACCATTTCATGCACGTAAAGGGTACAGAGCTTTTTGTTTTGTTTTGTTTTTTTGATGCAGTATTTATCGGAGAACTTTACCTCTGTCTCTCACTCAACTTCAAATTGATGTTTTTTGGAGCAGCAACATGTACCCTTTATGTCATGTATCCGTTCTAGTATTTTTGTATAACAGCTCAGCTGTGTAATTGCTTGACCTTACTAAAATCCCATTAGCCTAGCACTAGCTCCTTGTCAAAGAATCCCATTTATTTATTGTAACCTTTTCTCTCATATGTATCCTAACTGATGCTAACTCCATTTTAATCCAAATCTGTATTCATGCTTATGCAAATTCGTGGCACTGATGCATTTAAACCGTCTCCGTCTGACGACACGTTGGTTACATCCACAAATGAATCAACCTTCTAGAAAGATGAGTTTCTAGCAGGTTTTAGGACAGGAGGACGTTAAGCAAGGCTTAGATTTCTTCTTTAGTTTTATAGCAGGAACAATGACTCCGTGTCCTGAATAATAAAGAAAAAATCCCATATGAGTGTGTTTAAGTAATCAGCAGTCAGTTCAGTGAGAGGGAGAAAGATAAGAGTTTGAAAAGTGAACAGTTTGGTCTTCCTGAAGAGCGTCTGAACCATTAAATGGTAGTTATTTATGCCCTTTTTTAAATTTTTAAAAAAAAATTGTTATTTTTATGGTGAACTCTATAGAAAGGATTAGCAGGCTATATAATTGTAATGGTTATACAGTTAATTACTCATGTATACAATAGTAGAGTTAGATATTAAATAGACAACAGTATAACAAATTTACAGTGTGTAGATATACAGTAATTTGTGTACGTGTACAACGATGCAATTTATTATACAGATATACAGAACTGTTTATGTAGTTATGCAGTTATATTTGTACAATTAGTTATATGAATGTTTGTAAATGTATATCTATATAACTATATAGAGTTATGTACAGTTATAGTTATGCAGTTATACATTTCTACGCACTTAGTTTAATATTTTTTCAATAAGTACCGTTGTAAAGATGATAGTGTTAGGTGTGCTTTTATACATTTTTATAAGTTAGATTTATGTAGTGCACAAGCTTCATATATCCCCTGGTGCACAACACTGTAGAGCAAATGATACTTGATTCTGAGGAGGCCAGATGCATCTGTGAGTCTCTAAATGTTGACTGGTGCATGTGTTGGGCAGGATGGAGGCCCAGCTTTAAGTACTACAACATGTGGGTGTCTCTGGCTGGAGCTGTGCTGTGCTGTGTAGTTATGTTCGTCATCAACTGGTGGGCTGCGCTCCTGACCAACGTCATCGTCTTATCCCTCTACATCTACGTCAACTACAAGAAGCCAGGTCAGTCTAACTGGATATTTATCTCCACATGTTTAAACATCAACAGGATAATGAAGCCATGTCCCTGTGGGTTAATTAGTCATATTTTCTGCAGCGTTTTATTTTGAATTTCACATTGATTAATCCAAATTCCGTCCTGTCGCTGTTAAACTGGGTCAGATGTTGTTGATATGCATACGTGAGATTTTGCAGAAACGAGATCTAATCATTTCCGACCTTTAGAACTGATTTAAATGGTTAGTTTTTGTGGGTTTTTTTTTCTTCTCCCCCTCCCTCCTCTTCCTCCTGGCTTTTTTCTTTCCTCCCGGCTGATATGGGTGTCATTGTGATCTGCGGCATCTGAGTGCAGCACCACAGCACTTTCACACACTGCAGTGGAGATGATGTGCTATTTTTGGTTGTAGACGCAGCCAGGGAAAAAAACAGAATCAGCTCGTATAGTATAGACTTGTTCTAAGCATAGCATTTTGTGTAATCCTATACAGGACGTAGAAATGAATGAAACCAAGAGAAAAAAAAAACGAATGAAGAAGAACATCTATGAATTGAATTCATGTGAATGAATAAATACACCCTCGCTCTCCACTTTATTAGGAACACCTGCAGATTATCTAATCAGCCATTCAGAGGAAGCAGCAGCACAATGCAGAAAACATGCAGATAAGAGTCAAACACCCACTAGACTTTACACAGAAAGGTGTGAAAAACAAACAAACAAAAAAAAACTTTTGAGATTGTTCCAAAAAGATTGAGGGACAACTCTAAGTCAAGGAAACACCTTGATGATAAAGACAGGGCGAAATTCCCAGAATTATTCTTTACCACATAATAAAGTGTATTCTTATAATGTGGACAGTGTATTAATTACTGAAAATAAAGAGCAGCTATACAAATGAAAGAGAGAAAAGGATGAATGAACATGAAGTTATATGAATCGATATTTTTTTAATATCATATCACTTTAGATAAAAAAAAAATCAGCTGAGCATATGAGACCAATCATAGTGTGTGTGTGTGTGTGTGTGTGTGTGTGTGTGTGTGTGTATGTGATAATTTATAATTTGATTAGTCATCTGTAAAGCCCATCTCATTATCACCAGTTCATGTTCATTCAAACTGACAGGCATCATGTCAAAATATTGTCAAAATATAATATATATAATAAAATAAATGTCAAAATAATAATCATTTAAAAATAATTCAAATTGGGTAATATGAGAGAATTATAGAATAAGAAGGTGGTTGTTTATTATAAAAATCAGAGGGAGACATGGCAGAATGATGAAGAATAATAAAACAGTATAATTAACAGGAGTGTATAATGGACAGTAAAAAGCTTGTGAGTCATGCCTAATAGTCACGGACAGAAAATACACTTAAGCCAAAGTGTTCAGTACAACCCACAAGCCTGAAAAACATTGTCTTGGAACTGAGATAAATCGTCTAACTTTTAAAAGGAAAAAGTAGTACAGAGAACAGACTGGCCTGTTTTTTGAAACACTTCATAAGTGTGAGAGATGTCCACACTTGCAGAGGTGCTGGACGAGAACAGGAGGAAGGGCAGGAGTTTGGCATGGAGACTGTACCAACAGCTGGGGCAGTCTGAGGGTCATCAGCCCTCTGGGTCACCAGCATGCTGAGGCCACAGATGCTGAGAAGTCCCATGTGGTGCGCGTGTGTGTGTACACGTGTGGATGCAGAGTGTCGGCGTGTGCGTACGTGTGGTCTTAAGCAGTGGAAAGGTCATTTATGTGAAAGTCCACAAGCACACACACGGCTAAATAAATGTCATTGTCAGAGAATGGAAGAACAGGTGTCTCGGTTTCTAACAGGGTCAACATTAAATGTGTTCCATTTGCAGATGTGAACTGGGGCTCTTCCACTCAGGCGCTGACCTACCACCAGGCACTCACACACAGCCTGCAGCTCTGTGGAGTCGCTGACCACGTGAAAACCTTCAGGTACAGACGATGCAGATTTCACAATTTAGAGACTCTTTAGAAAATGTAACTGTAAACCTGAGAATGTGATGCCATTTTCTACTTGACTTAAATCACTGTTGCAGTAGTTTGTCAAGGTCCATTTCCTTTCTTCCTGCCTGATTCGTTTTTAATGAGTGCAGGTTGCTTGCACATGTGCAGAGCTTTTCAGTGGTTGCAGGTGTGCAGACAAGCTGCGGTCTCTTTGTAGTGTGTTGATTCTGGGCTCGCAACATCAACGTTCATAGCCACCCAACTCTGTGTGCTTGTCACTGATAATGGGTTTAACTCTTGTATGACTTCCAGTGCCCAGTTTAATACTGTTCTTTCAAGACATTGTTTGCTTGCTTTTGTGCTTTGTGTTCCGTATTATAGACAGTTTGCTACATTCATACACATAAAAGAACACTGTGAATCTTGGCTAAAGATAATTTTAACTGCATCACACATCAATGAATGGGGCCTCATAGATGTTGTTATACTAGTTGAGATAATTAGGCTTAATCATTCATTCATTTTCTACCGCTTATCCGAACTTCACGGGTCACGGGGAGCCTGTGCCTGTCTCCGGCGTCATCGGGCATCAAGGCAGGATACACCCTGGGCGGAGTGCCAACCCATCGCAGGGCACACACACTCTCATTCACTCGCACACTATGGACACTTTTCAAGAGATGCCAAACAACCTACCATGCATGTCTTTGGACTGGGGGAGGAAACCGGAGTAATAGGAGGAAAACCCCGAGGCACGGGGAGAACATGCAAACTCCACAAACACAAGGTGGAGGTGGGAATCGAACCCCCAACCCTGGAGGTGTGAAGATGTTAACCACTAAGCCACCGTGCCCCCCTCCTAGGCTTAATCAATTTTAATGAATTGTTTGTGCTCAACCAATCATCCAAGGTTTATTTCAAGGAGTGTGAGCTAGTTAGTTATCTCTTATTTCTAGCTTCAGTAAACCACACAGCAAGGTGAACATTCTCTTGCTATATAGATAGATAGATAGATAGATAGATAGATAGATAGATAGATAGATGGATGGATGGATGGATGGATGGATGGATGGATGGATGGATGGATGGATGGATGGATAAATATAAGAAGTCTTCCAGAAGTGTTCGGTTGGTTTGAGATCTAGTGAGTATGAAGGCCCTACCATATGATTTATCATTTGGTCCATCACTTACTTCATCACTTACATCATTTTCATACTGGCCAAAACCAGACAGTGAACCATAGTGTCCTGTGAATGGGGATGGGGTCTTTCTGGACAAGAGACCACTTCTATCAGGATAGAACGGTTTCATCGTAGGTTGAAAGGTAATCAGTCAGGAGATCTTGATATTGATTTGCACGGACACATTCCTCTAATGGAATAAGTGGACACAGCACATGCCTAACACAGTATAGCCGCCTTCAATTTGTCAAACATCTGTTGTTTTTTTTACTGGGCCAAAACTACTGAGAGAGACCCTGTACTCAGGGGTCTCTTAGTGGATTTTAGCCACAAAGTACCAGAGTAGCTGTAAGTTTTCATTCTATCCAATTTAGCCAGAAGCCAGAGTCCTGCTTCCTCCAGTTTAATTAATCAGTAGATTGATCAGACGTCTCACCTGTTGTCCCACCCATGTAGGCATGTTTGTGGCTGCTGTAGATAGATAGTTATGCTAGACCAACAGTTTAGATCAAGTATCACAAGACCTTTTATAATGTGGAGCAATAATCAAACTACTCACTATATGTACTTGGTCTAACCAGATTACATTTTCCCCAGGTTGATATTTCAACACACATCAAACCTATTTTCTGTCAGAGATAAGTCAGGCACACTGATCATGTTCTCTGAGTCCTATAAGCATTTCGTGTTATTTGAAAAGTTGGTGGAAAACCACATTTTGGTGGATTAATTCAGAATGACTGTAATCTCATTACAATTAAGCCAGTGTTTACTTAGCAGGCACTGTAGGAGCTGAAATGGAGGAAATTTTAACCAGCATGTGGCCTGTTAGTGTTCCCATGGCAATAAGTCTGTGGAGGATTAGGGACCGTCTGATAATGCCACGATAATCAAACAAGTTACACTTAGGGTTTGCTTAGCCATAATCCCTCCTTCTTACAGTATGTGCTTTGAAGTACATTAATCTGAATTTCTCACATTCTATTCCTTACTCCGGAGATGATCTACTGAGGTCATAGAAAGGTAAATGTTTAATTGGTTCAAGGCAAGCACTCACTGCTACAACTTAATTTGACAACACACCATTATAATATTATTATTATTATTATTAATATTATTAATATTAATGGTGCTTGCAAAGCATCATTCTTGTTATCTTGCATACTGAGATATTCTTCTTCCGGACAAAATTTCGGCGCGTAACTTGTCTCACAGCTTTTGTCCTAGACCCATGAATGAGGTGTCAAATCGACCGGCTCATTGAGGAGAGGTGTGCTCTGACTTTTATAAGCGATCCAACCAATGATGTTCGCACAGCGGACGAAAAAGCGGCCAAAAAAGTCCCATAGACTTGAATGGGAAATTCCTAAAATTTCACCCTAGCAACCGAGTGCCAAGATTTGCCACGTGCAAGCACCATTCACATTTTCTTCAGGAAATGTACATTCTAGTTATTATTATTATTGTTTCACCTTGGGACTGTGTGGCACCACATAAAATTGCGTGTTTTTTTTTTATAGAATTTGGCCCATTTATGGGGGATTTTCTAATGCATAGTTTGTCCAGTTATGTGGTATGACCCTCAATCTAACACCACATCAGGCAAAAGTTGCTCCCACAAATTTCCAAATCATCACCAAATTTGAGTCACAACAATAAAAGTGGGTCTAAACATTATCCATTGATAATCTGTTTTAGAATTCATTTAAATTTTTCGGTATTGCATTAAATCAAATCTGTAGCAAATGTTCTGACACACAAATCAATAATTTTGTTTCTATACCTGTATTTATGCATTTTGTGAATCATTTGCTCTGCCTTACATGAGAAAAATACTGCTTTTGACATTATGGTGCATTGATGTAGCAGTAGCTTGTGTCAATGTGGAATGTGGCATCTACTGGTGTTCTGTTTCACTGGAGCTTGGTACCTGTTTTGGGTCCCAAGGCATCTGGCTATCCAAGACATTTCCTGTACTGATACTACGTACAAGGAGGTGCAAGCAGGAAATAAGTAAATATCTCAGGAATGCTTTTGTGTATTTGTACCAAACTTCGTGCCAATCTAAGGGCACCATGTCCTACAGAAGGTACTGTTCGGGGATATCGAAAGGAACAGGAAATGAAGCCATATAAAATATGCCTTTTATTGACACAAGCCTTTCTGCCTTAAGCACCAATTCAACAACATCTCATGCCATTAAATGTGTTTGGATATTAATTCCAAACTTGTGTCTTTATCACTCTATGAAGCTGGCCAAGAGGTATATTTTCTGACCACTATCACTCTGCAGTGAAGCCTTATTTACTGTCTATTTCTTAACACCAGACACAATGCTTGGTATGTGGTGTCATGCTGTTAGGATAACCGAGACATTTCATGTCCAGTTACAAGTAAATCAGTGTGGGTGTATGAAGGAAAGCAGACGCTTCTGGGTTACACAAGAGAAAAGTATACACCCTGTCGGTGGGAGACCGTGAGATTCGGAGGGAGCGGAATTGGTTGTGCTTTCTCAGGGGAAGGACGGCTTTACTGTCTTCGATATCAGT
The DNA here is from genome assembly GCF_022655615.1 of Tachysurus fulvidraco. NCBI lineage: Eukaryota > Metazoa > Chordata > Actinopteri > Siluriformes > Bagridae > Tachysurus > Tachysurus fulvidraco. The sequence goes on along the minus strand of NC_062537.1, from coordinate 12,807,808 downwards.
TACAGCGACACTAGCTATTCGGTGGTATCTGACAGCTTGTTACATTTGTTTGAAAAGATGTGGTGTTTAGCTTTACCATATAATATCCCTGGTTGGTAAGTCTCATGTAACAGGGGAGAGCTAGATCATGGATGAGAATATGCAAACTAACCACAAAACCTGGAGAAAATATTTTTCATATCATACATGGTCTGTCTTAGGCTTTATCATTAATATCACTGTCATGATATCATGAATCAGCAGCAGGTGCTAATTGGGAACTAGTTTACAAAGAAGTGCTTGGATCTGATAGGCTGGACTTGTGAAAACCAATAACAAAATTATAGCCACATTTGTTCCACTGTTGTATCAGAAGTTGTGTTTACTTTATAAAAGCTTTAACATAAAAGTATTCTAATGAATGCAGTGGAAGATACTATTTCTTTAAGGTTTTTACACAGGCAGGGGCTCATGAATGTGAATTTGTTTTGATTTCACAGGCCGCAGTGTTTGGTGATGACCGGTGCCCCCAACTCTCGGCCTGCTCTACTCCATCTCGTCCATGCGTTCACCAAGAACGTTGGCCTGATGGTGTGTGGCCATGTGCGAATTGTAAGTTCCCGAACTTCCTATACCACAACAAGATATCCTTTGCTGCTATATATAAGTCATATATACACTAACTTTTTAAGACTCCAATTGTTTATTAATTTACACAGATTTTACATAAAACACACAGTAGTTTGTTGTTTGTACCTTGTCAAAGTCCTACATGGATCAATAATGTTTCCATTATGCCAGTCCTGGGAACAGCAGTGATGTAAGAGTTTGAGGTGAAAAGCACTTTACAGCCATTCTCCTGCCAGACCCTGCAGACCACATTAATCAAGAACACACTGTTTTCCCACAACTGGACCCAAAAGACCAGTGCACCCTTCTGCTGGCTCGCACCACTCCATCTTCCATTACTAAACCAAACACTAGACTATCTGTCCAATTTCCTGGCACTTATTAGGGACACACTGGACTCAGGCAGCCATAAATGTACCACTGCATTTATTATTCTGCCCATTTCATGTCTTGGGACCCCTCATAAAATTCTGGGTTCTTGTTAGTGTTTGGTGATTAATGCTGCTGAAAGCCTTTTGGTATGTGGATTAATCAACAGCACAAAATGAGCAGAATGATGTCGCTTTAATGAGCCTTTCTGTTTCCTTGTCATCAGAGCTCTCGGAGGCCCAACTTTAAGGAGCTGAACAATGACATGCTGCGCTACCAGCGCTGGCTTCTCAACAACTGCAAAGCTTTTTACAACCCTGTCATTGCAGATGACCTCCGCCTGGGCACCCAGTACCTTCTGCAGGTAGGTGTGTGTGACTCTGTGCGCGACTGTGTGACTCTGTGCGCGACTGTGTGACTCTGTGCGCGACTGTGTGACTCTGTGCGCGACTGTGTGACTCTGTGCGCGACTGTGTGACTCTGTGCGCGACTGTGTGACTCTGTGTGCGACTGTGTGACTCTGTGCGCGACTGTGTGACTCTGTGCGCGACTGTGTGACTCTGTGCGCGACTGTGTGACTCTGTGCGCGACTGTGTGACTCTGTGTGTGAATGTGTGTGTGTGACTGTGTTGTGGCGCCATGTTGTTCTAGCTCTGGGCTAACATGAAACCCACCCCCACCCCCCAATGTTTTAGGCTGCTGGACTTGGGAGACTGAAACCCAACACACTGGTGCTCGGCTTCAAGAACGATTGGCAGATTGCAGACATGAAAGAAACAGAGACTTACGTCAATATGATCCAGTGAGTCATGGTCCAAAAAAAAAATATTCAAGGTCAAACACTAGTGACAATATAGAATCTGCACATCTGTTGCTATATATGCTGCGTATACATCCTATATACTACATATGTTACTCAAAGGTTCATAATAAAATTGTCATACTTGAATAAAGAAAATAGTCGGAGTGTTGAGTAATTGTAGTGGTGCAAGAGGTAACAGTGTTGGGGTGGAATCTGTAATCTTATAACAGAACCACTGTCTGGTTTTATTACTGTCTTGTCCTATCTAACCACTGCTATAATATGTGGTGTTTCTCTTCACTCATAATGTTTGTGGTATGAAGCACTTAATGTCATTTTTGAAGGACCTTCTTTAGGGCTACTGTGCATCATTAGCCACTTCAAAATGGATAACAACTATAATAAGGTGATAGAAGTATTCAGAAACTTATAGTTCCTGGAAGTATACAGAAACTTGTACTCATTTACTTACTTAAAGCATAATACATATACTGTATGTTTTTATATCAGGTTGTTTACATGATTCCTTAAATGTTCCATGTTCCGCCCCGTCCTTCACCAAACATGTGCTTCTGCTTGTTTGTTTGTGTGTGCAGCTGAAGTATTTAGGCTAATTGTTCTGACCTGGTGGAAAAGTACAATTCTAACGGAAATGTGTGGTGGACCGACCCGGTCGATATCCGACAACGTCCCATGAGACAGTAACAAACGTTTTTCTGTGTGTTTTAGTGATGCCTTTGACTTCCAGTATGGTGTCGTCATTCTCCGACTGAGGGAAGGCCTTGATATTTCTCATATTCAAGGCCAAGGTAGAGTACAGCTCAGATCTTCTATTGTAAGGTTTTGTGCTAGATGTGAAGCAATGCTTTTCCAGTTGTTGTGTAAAACTCCATGTAGTTTTCCAGCTCATTTCTTCTTGTTGAATCTTATTGAAAACATGGTACTGTATCTAAACACTTTTTTTTTAAATAAAGTTTGCCTGCTTTTGTAACTATCAAGGCACTTGTTCTGCTCAAAAGACACTATTATGAAGCCATGTGCCCTTGTGTGCACTGTGTAAATTTTAAAGTGATGCGAATTGAATTTGAGGCTTTAAAGACATCCCAGGTTTGTTTAGGTGAAATAAAGTGAGCTTGTAATGAGAGAAATTACTCTTAACCGACTGTTTACTGTTCACGCTGGATTCCTATTGTAATTGATTTGACCTCGGTGTCATGCAGAGAAGCATAAAACATGACTTACCATAACATGCAGATAATGTTTTTGTGCCTAAAGACGATTCCTCAGGCATGAAGGATGTAGTGGTGTCTATCGACATGAGCAAAGACTCAGATGGTGACTCGTCCAAGCTCTCATCCAAGACCACAAGTGTTCAGAACAGTCCAGCTGTCCAGAAAGGTTAGCACCTTCTTCTTCTTCTTCTCTCTCTCTCTCTCTCTCTCTCTCTCTCTCTTTTATATAAAAGAAGTCAACAATTGAAGTCATTTGTGGCAGAGTGAAGCTTTTCCACATGAATTTCCTTTTTATTTGTGATTTAGAAAGCTTATTTTTTTAATTCATTGGAATTTACAGTATATGTTTCATAAAGACAATAAATATTTTCCCCAAAAGGCTTAGCTCACAAATGATAACATTTCAGTACACCATGTCTTGGGCTCTTCACAGAGGAAGTGATGTGTCCCAGACCTCTGATCTTGACCGTCCAACTGGGACCATGTGTTCCAGTCACTAACACACAAACATACATATCCCCCACAGCTGGGTGACAAACAAACTGGTACCTCATTCCCACTAATGGGAAGCAGTGAGGATGGGAAAACAGAAGAACCACAGTATTTTTATGAGATGTCACAACAAGCCAAATAAGCTGAGAAACTGTATAAAGGGCCAGATTTCCTGTTAGCTGTATGTAATGACCCCAAGCAAGGGCCAGAGGAAGGAGGTTGGGGATGAAGGGCTGGAAAGCTAGTTCTCATAAGACAAATGAGCGCTTAATGAGCACCATGTGAAAATTGCGTGCTTGACCATCGGCTGTATCTCAGGACTAGACAGATTACACTTAAGCAGACAGACTGAGTGTCGGGTATCTGCTCCATTACTCTGTCTATACGTTCATTTAGACTGAAGGAGAAACAGCAGCTAAAGTTTACTACAGGAGTAAGAATGTGATGCTGAGAGCAATAAAAGCAAAAAGGTTACAGTGACGCAGTACAGTGACTGCAGGTTTAAATTCCAGCTGGTGTCTGGTGAGGTCACTATGCACTTTACAGCTAACCAATCAGCAGCTCTGCTTCACTCTCCCTCTCTCTAAGGTGTGTACACAGACATACACACTCACTACAGGAATACGGCTTCATTTCCTTATTTCTGCTGATTTTACATTTTCCTTCGTTCCTCTTTCTCTCTTCCTCTCTCTAGCTCTTTCTCTTTCACTCCCTCTCTTACACACACACACATTCTCTCTCTCTCTCTCTCTCTCTCTCTCTCTCTCTCTCTCTCTCTCTCTCTCTCTCTCTCTCTCTCTCTCAGCTCTGTGTTTGTAGCACACAGGCCCCTGCAGCAGTTAGGGTAGTAGTATTTCTGGGTGTTGTTACTGAGACACTTGATCTATGTGCTGCAGTCGTGGTAATATTGCACTGTGAGATAACATCATTATGTAACCTGTAATAAAGTGTATGCAAGCACAGGCAGGTGAAAACTGACCTGATGAGCCAGCTTTTACAATAGGAATACACTATAGTATTAGTCTATAGTAATAAAGCATGAATGACAGAGTCATGAACACGAATCTACAGTGATACAACATGTCTAATGCAGGAGATACAGTTGGCATGACCTAACCACAGCTGCTGTCTCCCACACCGAGTGATTTAGGATGTTCTGAATTTGTTAGTTTCGGGGCTCTATTTACCTGAAACTTCTCTACTTACACCTTCACTTGTCCCATCACTATCTGTGTCTCCTCACTTTCACTGAACACTGAAATTTAACTTCATTGTCTAAGTGCCTCTGAAGACTTTTTTTCCCCTGATATATTGGCTTGTGTTCATTGATCTTAATATCTACTAAGTTTTTTCCTGAGAATTTCATCTGCAAAGGAAAGAGAGAGAATTTGAGATATGATCAGACAGACACACACGTGCTTAAATTCTTAGGGGGCTTATCTGTGTGTGTGTGTGTGTGTGTGTGTGTTCATAGCAGAGCTGTCGGTCATGTGTGTTAATATGATGTACATCATGTTGATCTGATTTACTAAATATTTGATCTATCCCCATACAGAGGGCAGTCAGCTTTCATTTGGAACACCATGTTAATAGAACAGACGTCTCATTGTACCTCACAGTTGACGCATGTGTTTCCCATCACGACAGCAGCAAACATTAAACCTCCTCTGTTTTCTCCACCTCTCCCCACTCCCTCTTTTTTTTGCACTTTATCCAGAAGATGATGAGGATGGCAAAGCTCCGACACAGCCGCTGTTGAAAAAAGGCAGGCAGTGCATCTTGGGTTTTTTTGCTCTCTTTCTTTTTCTCTCTATCTCCCTCTTTCTCTAGCTGTTAGTATCTTCCTCTGCTTAGTTGACTGTCAGTTAAGAATAACTTCTCTTTCTTCAGTCTTCATGTTGTATTTTTTTCCCCCTCCTCCTCCTCTGCTGGCTTCTATTCCTGTACAGCACCATGTGCTGCGTCATACTTGGGAAATCTGTCCTTCTCCTGTGTGTTCTAATAAAGCATCTTTCTGTCTTTCTTTCCTGGATTCCTTCTGCTGCATCTTGCTAAATCCGCTTCCAATAAATCAATTAACATATAGAATTCTTTGCAAACTCTAGTGCTTAGAATGTGACGATGCTCCATGACTGACACTAGCTGCCTTAATGACGGTGTGTGTGCTGTATTTAGTGGAGATGAGCATAGTGTTTGCTTGGAGGTGTGTAACTGCGCTCAAAGCTCTCTTCGGGGACTTCATTATTCTGTGATTGTGATGCCTCAAAGATAAAACCTCTGCATTTTCCACTCTTCTTTTCTGTTTTGATATGCATCACCCTGCAGTCAGATTTAATAAGGAAGAGCAGCTTTTTTGTGTGTTGCTCCTGTTCTGCTGAAGTGTGTTGCTGGTGTGTGTGTGTGTGTGTGTGTGTGTGTGTGTGTGTGTGTGTGTGTGTGTGCTGTGCACTTTTTAGATAAATTGAGTCCCACTACACCCCTGAACATTGCTGATCAGAAGCTGCTGGAGGCCAGTCAGCTTTTCCAGAAGAAGCAGGGAAAAGGAACGGTGGATGTCTGGTGGCTGTTCGACGACGGTGGTGCGTTACTGTTCTAGAAAGCTATCCCACCATGCACCTTCTTCTAATGCTGATTTAAAATGAATGTAAGAACAGGTTGAAAGTCTGTTAAGCTGTGCTGCTTTTGCTTTTGCAGGTCTCACGCTGCTCATTCCGTACTTGCTCACCAACAAGAAGAAGTGGAAGGACTGTAAGATCCGTGTGTTTATCGGGGGCAAGCTCAACAGGATCGATCATGACCGCAGATCGTTAGTATCTAATTGCCTTTAAAAAAAAAGTCATTTATCAGAACAATATTAAAGCTGCATGTATGGTCACATTTATTTTTCTTGCAAAGTTTTCTGGTTAATAGTATCAATGCTGAATATATAAGAGGTTCCAACATTTTCACTTAACATTTCTGCTTTTCTGAACCCTGTGTTCTAACTTTCCTGCTGTGTTCACTAAAGCAGAAGAGAGAACAAAATCAAAATGATAGCTCACCCAGCTGAAATGCTAATTTATTGAAGGGGAAATAATTTGAGATGTAAAACACATACATTCACATACATACACACGTCTGGTATGAAGAGTGAAAGCTGATCGAAAGCATGTGGAAGGAGCTGTGGTATCTTTGGTGGTTTCAAAAATGGTGATTATTAAATGATTATTAAATAATGAATGATTGCACATCTGACAACTTTTTACAGTTGCATTTAAACATAGTGCTAAGAATTAGCATTTAAAGAAAAAAAGCACATCTCTCTCTCTCTCTCTCTCTCTCTAGAAATGAATCTGGAATGATTGAGAGTTTCATGTGTTTTGAACTTACTCATACCTCAGAGAAGCCCACCCTCTACAGTAACTCCCATCGTTCTCCCATCTGCAGTAGAAATGTAGTCATTTGAAATTAAATCCATCAATGAGTGTTTGACTTGATATTTAGAATTAGCAGTGCCACAGACGGATCTAACAGTTCACAAATACTTTTACTGGTAAAAGAACAAACATTGTTCAGTGTAACTGACTTTGACCGTGCATATAAACAGGGTTTTATGGTAATCAGCAGGCACTTGAGGAAAGAGAGAGCCATTTGTCTTTTAGTTAAGATCTAGAAAGTTTCCATGCACACTTTCTGATTAATTGCTGTACTCTACTGACCTTTTTTTCTTAAATTGTTAGAAAGAAAGTAAACTTTGGAAAGGTAACATTTCCTCCATTCTTTCTGGTATTGTCTACAGCTTAAATAAAAGAGCTGGTTATTACCGTATATAGACACACGTCTGTTTGACATGGAATAATAATAATAAAAAAAAAAAGACGATAACTATGCGTTATTTCTCATCGAGGTCAGCAGATCTGGTGTTTGTATAAAATAGCTTTCTTTATATTTTCCTCAGCCTGCTAGGATTCTTTTATTCACAATGTTACCAACTTGCTCAGGGCAGATTAATGACCTTCCAGATTGAGTCTGAACGAAGGCACATTAAAATGTCACCATGTTTCTCTTTGAATTGAAACCGTTTACACAAAGTGTGTCTGCATTTATCACTTGCTATTGCGCTCCTTTTTTGTGTGTATATGTGTGTGTTGAAGAGTGTTCTGAACCCACGTGGCGGCTTTGTCCAACACAAATGTTTCTCATTGTCCTCTGCAGCTGCTTGCTGCTCCTTTGTTTGCTAAATTTAGCAATGTGCCGGCGCTCACTCCTTTCACAGCATGCTGGGGAAAGCTTGGAGGCTGCTCGCTTCCAATGAACTATGCGCTGCATATAAAACAATAATTGTCTGCTTCTGATTGTTGTTTTAATTTTACATTAAGCGGCCGATCAAATGCAATTGAACTGTGTGACTATTTTATTTGTTCCTTAATACTTCATAGTGCATTGGTGGATGTGATGGGATAAACCGATGGAAAATGGGTTGGAAAGCATAACTCAATGGGTTTCTGGCATCACATGAGAGCACGGAAGAGTGCTATTCATTTTATAATTGTCCAGTTCGTGTTTGTGTTTTCAACAACAAAAACGATATCTGGCAATGAGATGACCTCCGTTGAGCATTACTTAGATTCTAATCAGAATATGAAACCCTTCAGCTTGGTCAAACACTCAAGTTTTATCATGCTACTTCATCCAGCTGTTTGTTTTTTCTTATTTTCCTTTAATATTTTTCTTTTATTTAAGATCTGAGGAAATTGATGTCCAATAGCTGATCTCTCCCAAAGTTCCAGATATTTTTAACTAATACAGATTTGAAATCCACATTAAGTCATTACATTCTGTATTTTGAAGTTCTTGTTCTTGCAGTATTATATGGCATCAGAATGGCTTTCTAGGTGTATAGTAACCTGCTTTTGTGTGTTTTCTCTGCTCAGGATGGCCACACTGCTCAGCAAGTTCAGGATAGATTTCTCTGATATCACAGTTCTTGGAGACATCAGTACAAAACCCAAGGCTGAGAGGTGGGACCACAGCTTCCTGTCCTGTTCACCAGACAGTCCTCTCATTATTGATTATGCACTGATATGTTTTTCTTATGACTTTACCATTTGGTGGGAAAAAACAATAGCCTTTTTGAATTATTAATGTATAATTATTTTGCTGCTATCTAGCTCACTTTACCACTGCGTTAATATGAAATGGTATGTCCTTACCCTACCGCTCTGGCACATCCACATGAACTTTAAACACAAACACTAGTTTCTGCAGTTCAACTAATGTTAATAGAGAACTAGTTTAGAGTTTCACTTCCTGTTCTGAAATAATGCCAAGCTTCTCTGTGGGTTTGTGCCCTACACACATTCAGCCCCATGTACTGTACCCTACACCCTGGAACATGGGAGTGTCAGATTTGTTTACTGTTTGGACATTAGCATTAGCACATTAAAAAATGCAAATTGATCATGGTAACTAATACATTTAAAGTCAGTTTAGTTTCTGGGCGAAATTCAATATGCTTCTGTGATAAAAAGATCAGAATGGTGTGGACACCCTAACAGTGTTCGTCATTTAATATTTAGGTAATAGAAAGAAGTTGATTGTGTTGCATTTTCATTTGGAAAATAAATCTTGTTTCTTATGTATTGAAATGTGACCTGAAAATATAAACATATAATCTAGTTGTAGGTATCTTGCCATTTTTTGGGGACTCGGTGATGACATCATTTCTCATTGTATTGTTAACAATGACCACTTGATTTATCAATGCAGTAACAGTTTAGATTGTCCTCTTTTAAGTATGTGGCCAACAAGGTTGTGTATTAGATAATTAACAAAAAGCAATATGTACTTGTACATAATACACAGCATGTTTGTGTATTTTGCAGATTGGAAGACTTTTCCCAAATGATTGAGCCCTATAAGCTGAGAGAGGACGACATGGAGCAGGAGGCAGCGGAGAAGCTGAAGGCCGAAGAACCTTGGAGAATCACAGATAATGAGCTGGAGCTTTACAAGGCCAAGGTGGAGATGAGACCACAACCTCTACACAGAAACATGTGCAAGCTTTTAATAAAACCTCACACACACTATAACGGAGAGATTAGTTAATGGGCTTCCATTACAGTAAACGTAGTGCACAGACGCTGTGTTTCATCACCTGTAGTTTGTATTGTCATCTGAGAGGCCTATCAGTTTTCCCAGCTAGACCGAGATGACCTGAGCATTATAATTATACTCATTGTATGCAGCTGGGTTGTTCATAGAGATGGTAGTTTGAATAAGAGGAGCCACTATTTACTACATAAAATGACAGCAGGTAAACTAATGGTGTTTGTAGTCAGGTCGTAACGTAACACCAGTGTTTCATACTAACCCCCATGCACGCATGTGTGTGTGTTTGCTTTTTAGAGTAATCGTCAAATCAGACTGAATGAGCTTTTGAAGGAGCACTCGAGCACAGCCAACCTCATTGTCATGTAAGTAGAAATAAGTCCATCAACAAGTGTCAGTCAACATTTTTAAAGTGTTTCAATTTAAAAAAAAGGAAGAAAAAAATGTGTGTAAGGAAGATCTACGTAATTAAGACCCTTACATGAACAAGCAGTGTTGCACTGTAACCAGGTCATCTTAATGTTAATGTACTCTGCAGCCAAACACAATACCTCATGCTTCAGATTTATGAGGAAATCTGTCAAGCTCGGAATCAGTTTTTAATTGAAAACATTCTTGAGCGCTGATTTAACCCACTGGAAGCGTCAACACCTTTTGTCTTTTATGATCAGCTTCATTTCACTCCAGTGCTTCTCCACAATTGGTCAGAGCCACTTCAGAGTGGTGAGAACTTTTTTCCCACAATTTACTATTACATCCAACGAGACCTTACAGCTCTAAAACACCGTAAACTCTGAAACCTAAACTTGTACTTAACTATACAAACTTTCTTTTCATTCTTTTTTCCCCTCGACTGACCACAAATACATCGAAGCACTTTGATTTCAGTTTTACTGGACACCTCTTGTCTCTCCAGCTCCTACCACAGACGTGTTGGTCTCTCTGTCTGTCTGTCTGTATGATTTACATAAATCAGGTCACTCAGTGGTTGGTGACCATGGGTTAGTGGTTAAGGTTCAGGGCTACAGATCAGAAAGTTGAGAATTTATTTCCCAGCACTGGCAACCATTAAAACCATATTTTATATATTTATTTACACTTTTGGGCTTGATTTTTTTTTAGCTCAATCAACAATAAAGAAATCAAATAAAACACATTTCAACCAGTACAATTTTATTTGGGATAATAATGTCAGTGTTCGCTTTAGCTGTGAATAAGAAAAATGCATTGCACAATTCAAACTCGTTTCTCTCGCTGCATGATGTCACCTGTGGCTGGTTGTGTTATATAACTGACACCAAATTCTCTGTCTTTGTCTAATAGGAGTATGCCCTTGGCCAGAAAAGGGGCGGTGTCCAGTGCCCTGTACATGTCCTGGTTGGACACACTGTCCAAGGATCTCCCTCCTATTCTACTGGTTCGTGGCAACCATCAGAGCGTCCTCACATTCTACTCTTAAACAATTTGATCATCACTGATCCTGTAAAGCACACCTTGATGACATGCTGACACTTAACACAAATGTGCACACACCAACACAATGAAGGGAGATTAACTGGGACTGTCGGGTAATGAGTGTGATGGACAAGTGGACAATACAGAGCCTGAGTGCATCTTTGGCAAGGTCTTCATTTTTATAGCTCAGTGATGTCTGCCACTGAGAAATTACGTGGAGACCGAAAATGAGAACTTTGGAAGTGCTTTATCCAGGCATCAGAAAACAAGATAAGAACCTGTTCAATGACATGAGGTCACAGTTTCCTTGGCTCACAGGTATCTGAGCATGAAGTACATATTGTTCTGATCACCATTAGCATCATTAGAAACATCATAATAAATTGTGGATATATATATATTTATATTTTGCTTTTTGATCAGCAATAATCACCCTTTGTTCCTTTTTCCTTACTTGGGATAAAACCATGCAGAATGCTTTGCAACACCTTTTACAGCCTTATAGATGTGCCTTCCAGTTCAATCAAATTAGATTATTACTCTTTGCCCTGATGTGTGTCCAAGTAAATTTAGATATCTTCGAGTGTCTTTCAAAATTGGGTATTTAAAATGGTTACATTTCAATGATTTTTTTTAAAATGCTGGTGTACTAGCATTGGCATTGGTTTCCACTCCTTATAAAAATGTATTTTTTTTTCCTTTTCTGGAAAGGTTTATTTTTCTCCAGTTGCCTTCTATTCTTTATTTTTTTCATTTATTTTTCATATTTCAGGTCTTCCTTTAAACTGTGAACGGGTTTTATTGTCCTTAGTGTAGTACCCTCCACTAATCCTGGATGTGAATTCAAATGTACGGTTGTAGAGAACTCTAACCAGAACACTGTAGAACTTGATCCCTCAAGGGAAGACAACAGCCTATGGCTTTAAGATGACAGGTTCTTGACTGAAGGACGTTGTCCCAAATAGCAGGACATCAAAGCTGCTATAAAGTGATGGACACACAGAACAATCAACCAAATAAAAAATAACCTCTTGAACATGCATATACCTAATTCCACAATTCTGCAGGTTCTGCTATCGAGGAGGACTTTGCCTTAAAAGCAGAAGTAATGATTGTTAACTTCTATCTTATAAGCCATACTGGCTGGTTGTTTGATTAGCGGGTAAATGCAGTTGTAGACAGATCATTAGAATAAAAACGGAATGTGTAATGTCACTCTTTTTTTTTTTTTTCCTTAATCGGTGTTAATTTTGTCATAAATTCCCCCCGTTGTGTGGGCCATGTTTTTCATACAGTCCAGAGTTGTAGCTACAAAGTAAGGCTTTTTAGTGTCCCGCATCAATAGCTTTGTTATTACCTGGACATAAACCAACTCTTCTATTAAGGTTACAGTGTAAAGTAATGGACTGTTACATCATCCAATTGTTTTTAGTTACATTAGCATAAATTTAGGGGCTTCCATGCCTTGTACATTGTAGTTCTTGAGGCCTGTTTGAAGCCATCCTACAGTTTTCAGAATGTATTGAAAAGTTGACTGAGATATAATGAGAATGTTGACCACATGTCTGCGGTGTTGCATGGGATGCAGTAGAAGCTCTATGCAGGTGAACTGAAATGAGTGCTACTCATTTCCCAGTCATTTCTCATGACACTAATAGTAATAAAGTGACTTATCCAAACTCAGGATTGGACCCCACACACGCGCACACACATAAACTTGTAGTGCTATTACCATTTATTGTTGATTGTCAATTACCATTTACGCTGTTGTCAATGGGACCTGGTGAGATCGAGATGGAAGATACTGATGTGAATTCTGTGATCAGATTTAACTAGGGGGTATTTTAAAATAAAAGAAATTGACTGGAAAGAAATTGCCTTACGAGGAAATTCTACAACAAACTAATGGTTATTTACAAAAAAAAATCTTTCTCCTTTCTGCACTTACTGCAGTCTTCAGAAAATGTGAGAAATGTGTTGCTTTAAATGTCATTTGAATGTAAACACTATTGCTGACAAGCAGTTGTTTTCTGTCCACACATTTTAGCAAAGTATTTTTTTCAAGCTTTTCTCTTCAGAGCCGCAAGACATGCTTAATGGTGTGATGTGCTTTGGTGGGCACTTTGTACTATAAATACTTCATCTCACCAATGTTTGTTCATCACCCAACGCCATGTGAGAAGTATGACATGCACAATTGAATATACTCATATTTATCTCTCTCTCTCTCTAAATATATATATATACTCTAGTGTGTAAACAGAATTTGTATTTAGTATGTGTGACACATGTATAATGTACCAATCACCTACTGTGTGTTTGTACATAAGTGTGCTAAATGTATAGCTACATGTAGCTGTGGCAGTAGAAGCTTTCACAGCTGTTGTGTGCTAGACCTTATACATCAAGTGTGTGTGTTTCCATGTTTCCCAAGTTGCTGCATTTCTATCAACCTACTGGTCCATATGTGTAGCCAAAGCCCAGCACTTCTCACTCCAAGAGAGCTGGGAGCCATGAGAAATGTTGAAAAGCAGGAGTCCGTAGCTCCTGTCCGTAGCTCCCGAGTCTAGTTCACACTGTTTTTCTGTACTAACTTGTAAATATATTCTAGCCTAACCAGATAATTTAGGGGAGTGGAGTAATAATGACACAATTAATCTGGAGAAATTATTTATTTTAGTTTAGATTTCTCCTTTTTGTGTTAAATTAATTGCATGTTGATTTTGTTTCTTTTTGATTACTTTTAAAACTTTGTTCTTCCTTTTTTTGTGTCTATATTTCTATCTTTTATATGCCTTTTAAAAAACAGCTTTGGCAAGTTGCGTTTTTGCTCAAGCAAAAAGGGTGGATCTAATGGATCTTAGTTGGAAGAGTAATGTTTTGATATATTGTACTGTTAATTGTCACAAATGATTTTTCTAACATTTTAACATTTAAGGTTACCAATACTTTGTACATCTTTATTGCAATAAATAAAAAAAAATCGAATGTAAACTCGATGTAACGTCTGGAGTCTTATAATTGGGATCATATTAAACAGGTTCATTGTTGGCGGTGGAACAACACTGCCATCGTGTGTTAGACAGTCACACATACAGATTTGTTTCAGACTCGAACAGGAACATTGTGTCAGCCATAAGGGGTTGCATGGAGAAGTAATTAGAAAAGTAATATTCATAGTTCAAGAGACTTTAGACTGTTTTTTTCCTCCAGCAATTATGAAAGGAAACTTTTATAGGCATGTTATAAAATGTAGGAATTTAACAATATTATTTAGATGTGTATAAAATATTATTCAATTAGATTGTCTATAAATAGTGATAAATTCATGTGATTGAGTGTATTAGGAAAGTGATGTAAGTGAATCTTTATTTCTAGCTAAATAGCCTCTCATTTTTCTAGTCAGTAATTATAATGTTGCAGATTTTTAAACACTACCAATCAAAAGCAATGTTTATATCATCTTACATACAGTAAGAGTATTCATTATGTGCACTTCTGAACAACAGAAATAGAACTCAACAGAACTAAATTTCCCTGCTTTTAATATAAATAGAATTGCAAACACTTTATAGCAAATTAGCTTCTTGATCAAAAACAACTGGAGGTTTAGTGAACTTAATTCTACACTTAATCCAATGGCTATTAATCATTTGTACATAGTCTTTACATATAGTATGGTAATAAACACAATTCATGTTGTTCTGTTTTGCTCTTAATCATGCATAATGTCGCTTATACGTCTGACTTTTTGACTCTGTGCAAGTGAAATAGCTGCAAAAATATATTTTTAGTTTTTTCAGTAAGTTCAAAGTTGCCCTTTAATATCCTGCATCTGACTGTTGATAGTGTAAGGGGTATTTAGGTCCAGCTCTAGCTTTTGGTTTTAAGTGGCTCGATGAAAAAATAAGTGAATATAAACACACAGTTTGTATAAATATAAATATAAAACCAGTTTCATTTAAAAAAAAAAGCTACCTATAATAATATATACATTAATCAATATACACTTTGCATAGGAGTGTTCAGCTGCCAAAAGGTATACAACTTGGCAAGTCAATACTCATTTTTATGGATTATATCACCTTAATAAACATTACATATCCATATCTGTCACAATTTTAAAAGGAATAAGGCTACTTTAACGAAATGCTTTTAACTTCCTGTGAATGATGAGTATTAGCTTTGGTGGCTCCTTCTTTAGGAAAGACGTGACCCGTAAATAAAGCTGTATTTTGTTTAAAAGCACCATGAAATACCCTTATAAGACTAAATGTCTTTCCAAACATTGATATCACGCCTTCTGCTGCTGTTTTTTTTGGTATGTGAGTGACACAGTGTTGCTTTATTGTAGTGTAATGTGCAGCTTCATGTGCAGGTTCTGTCCTAGCTCACCTGAGAGGTAGTCTCTGTCCCTCTTGTTCTCTAACTCCCGCAGCTCTGTGTGATCATAGAGCGGAGAACTGCTGATCTTCAAAATATAAAACCCTGGAAAAGCTTTCTCAGGCATGCAGTGCAGGTAGCTGAGCTCCTCATGCTGCCGGAGTTGGAATATTTTGTCCTGATTTCCCTCTGTGATGTTATAAGTAATGTGATGAACGAGAGCCCTGAGGGCAGGCACCAGCTCAAGGATATGGTCTTTGTGGGTGCACTGGGATATGTTGAGTACCAGTAGCAGGGGCTGCTCCATGTCCACACTGTCCACATTGACTGGAGCTTCCTGCACAAATTAAAACCAAGTAAAGTAATATGAGTCTCTTTCAAGATCTCAATGAAAAATGAATATTTTATTAATGTAAAATAAAAAAAAAATGCATGTAAAACTCATTTACAGTAAGGGTGATGGGCCACATTGTGTATGTCAGTGTCAAGCTGGCTGGAAATCAGTACGGTACACAGATGACATCAAGTGGAAAAGTACTGAGTTACAGAGTATTAATAATCACAACAAACATAAGAATAGTGAAATTGTGATATGTCAATGATTTGATTATGGCTGAAGATTCTAGTTATTGGATGACGAACCCGAAGTGGTCTTCTGCTGTTGTAACCCATCTAGCACCAGCATTAATGCCACAATGCCAAAAGTCACTGAAATCTTGAGAAGTGTATATCAAAAAATAAACAGACAAGTAGACTGCAATTCATTAACCCCAAATAGTTTTTTTTGTGCTTTTTTGTTTGTTTTTGTTTTGAAATGCTGCTTTTACTGTATAATAGCACCCTCCAACTTTTTGTAGATGGACATTGAATTTGTATTATATGTCAAATTTGTAGTTTGCTAATTAAGAATAAAACATTATTACTACATTTTGTCAGTACCTGTCTTAATGCCCCTAAATGTATTTCTCTATGCTGCCACCTAGTGGAATTAGCCCTTTCATTGAATACCTAAAGAATTTAATTTACAATACTGATTTTGATTTCATTTGGTTTGAAAGATTACAACTTTTATTGTGCCATGTCTTTAACAACCCTAGACTAACCTTCGACAAAAACATTAGTGAAGACAGATAATAGTATATCTGCTGTATATTCTCACTTCTTTTACCTCCTCTGGTGCTGTTTGATGGATGGCGTGTCTCTTCCGGATTCCTCTCTTTTGTGGACTGTTGACAGTGCAATCATTGCAGACTTCAGAAGAGAGACTGATATCCTCTGCCATTCCAGCTGAACTGACAGATCCCAGCTGACCCTTCCCAAAGCCCAGACCTGAGACACAGTGTCTGTACAAACACACACACACACACAAACACCATCAACCTCAAAATTATCTTCAGACTACAGAATAAAGATATTACAAGATTGCTGAATATTATTATCTCAACCTCGGTGTAATCATTCAGTACAGCATAGAGAACACAGACAGACCTTTTAACATTCACCACTTTACATACTGTATTTTACTTTTCTAAAAAATCCCAAAACAGATGCCCTTAGAGTGCCACATGCCATCCTTACCCTTGGCCAACCCTATAGTATCCAGGAGGACAGCCACATTTGTAGCCTCCTTGAGTGTTGGAGCAGCCATAGCTGCAGGGGCTTTTGAAGGAAGTGCATTCATCCACATCCTGGCAGCTGCTGGAGAGCTGCTCGAAGTTGAATCCAGAGGGACAGGCACACTTGAAGCTGCCCAGTGTGTTGTAACATGACGCAGTGCCACAGGTGCCAGGAATGGAGCACTCATTCTCATCTACAGCACAGACAGATAAGCTTTAAACAGAGATATGTAAATGTGGCATCACCATTTTAGTTGTTCTTTTAGTTGTTAAATGGATTTCTGTGTGAAATATAGACACTGCATAACAGTTTCAAATTGTGAATTTTGAAGCACAATATCACTGTCCCATAGATGGTGCTGTTGTTCAACTAATTACAACTATATTAAGTTATAAACTGTTTGAAATAAAGAACAAGTGCCTATATTAAATGTTTACAACAATATCAATGTTGGCAAGATATTAAATAAAACACACAATGGAAAGTTGAATTGTGGTGAAATAAGATATACTGCTCAAAAAACGTCAAGGCAATTAAATGTATGGGATATCACTTCCCAAATAGGGAATGGTTTTCCAGGCGGTAGCCACAGACAATTCCCTCTTCTCATCATTCCTGAATGATTTGTCTCTAGGTTTGTGTTTTGTTAGGGTCATTATTACTACTTAAAAAAAAAAGGCGTAAAGAAAATACCAGGAGATGGGTCGCAGAAGGGCAACATGACAGCAGCAGAACCGGTATCTGCTCCTTTGTTCTTAGATATCTTGACCAGTGGGTCAGTAATGGTCTGGGAAGGAATATTCTTGGAGGGACACACATAACTCTATGTGCTAGTTTGCGGTTCCCTTACTGCTGTTAAGTACCGGGACAAAATTCTCAAAGCCATTGCCTGATGCCGGTGCAGTGTGCCCCGTGTTCCACCTGGTACATGAAAATGTTCAGCCTCATGTGGCCAGTGTGTGGATGAAGGCACCAAAGCCATTGACTGGTCCTCATGTTCCCCAGACTTAAATCGATTTGAGAACATTTGGGATATTATGTATCACAGCATCCGATAAAAGCGTTGAAAACCAAAGAACTGGTGGTGTATTTCCGTAGGCACAAACAAACTTCATTACCGCCTGTGAACATTCAGGGAAAGGTTATTGTAAGAGTGGACTCTTACAAATACCTGGGTGCTTATCTGAACAGCAAACTGGACTGGACAGACAATACTGGGGCAATCTATAAGAAAGGACAGCGCAGACTCTTTCTGCTGAGGAGACTAAGGTCTTTTGGAGTGCAGGGAGAGCTACTGAAGACTATTTTTGACTCTGTGTCGGCCTCAGCCATATTCTGTGGTGCTATATGCTGGTGTAGCAGCATCTCTACTGCAGAAAGGAAGAGACTGGACAAGCTGATCAGGAAGGCCAGCTCAGTCCTGGGATTCCTCTGGACACTGTACAGGAGGTGGGAGAAAGGAGGATGGTAGCAAAATCATCATTGCTGGAGAACAACTCTCACCCACTGTATGAAACGGTTTCTTCTCCTTCAGTGACAGACTGTTACACCCTAAGTGTCTGAAGGAGCGATACAAACGGTCTTTTCTCTCTGCTGCTATTATACTTTGCAATCAAAGCTGCTCCCAGTGAACCAGTCACCATAATACACACTGGTATTACTGTTTAACTGCAATAATAACGATAAAGTATTTTAAACAACACAAATAACAATAATGCAATAACAAAATTTAAAACCGTGCAATATTACCTGTGGGCAATATGTCTGTTAGCGTAACTACTTACTTGTGGTCTCTTTTTTCTTCTTTGTATTTACTGTATACTGTATTATGTCTTTATTTTTTTAGATATATTTCCATTTCTTTTTCTTTGCTGCTGTTGATGAGCTCTAATGTGTGATTTGTGTTCTCTTCAATTTTTCACACAAACACACACGCGCACACACGTGCAAGCGCACGCACACACGCACACACGCACACACGCACACACACACACACACACACACACACACACACACACACACACACACACACACACACACACACACACACACACACACACATACACCTACTCACCAACACACTGATTCCACTGGTAGTGCTGGGTATAGCCTTGTGGGCAACTGCAGCGGTACCCCCCTAACATGTTGTCACAACCATACTGACACTTATGGTTGCTTTTACACTCATCAATATCTATAAAAGAGACCAAAAATGGGAAATGAGAGAAAGTGTAACATTAACAACAAAACATAAACAGCACAGCGTTGAAAAAAAAGTGTTTTTCCTCTCATGCAAGTGGGAGTGACAAGAAGAAGGTTATGGGACAAAGAAATCCCATGTTAATTAACATGGGAGCATATTATATCTGGCATTGTGCCCATGGGTCTGGTTTAAATTGAGCTTCATGTGTTTATTTATTAATTTTCAGTCAGTGATTTATCCATGTTGGGGTCACTGTGGTTGTGTTTTTCTATTTTGGGATATTTAACTAACTAAATTAATTAGAAAGTACAGCCAAAAATAAGTGATGGAGCAGGACCTGTCAAACCTTCTGCCAAAACGGGCAGGATTGGAATGTTAAAATAAAGTTTGACTCATACGTCCACTGCACATTATTTCAGTTAGTCTTTTTCCATTTAACTGAAACAAAGACTACCAGCAATATACATAAAGAAACATATGCCGCAACAGATATTAGATATTAAATGTAAATCCTCATAATCCAATTTACCCATTTATACACACCATCAGTCTTTCACATTATAGCCTAACATTTTATTGCACTAGTGTAATAATATGGATCCATTTCAGCCTATGATGTGGTAGCAGTGCTTCCTTTCCTGTTTCACAGATGCTCTTGTGGTTTTGTAACAGTTTCATAGAAACTTAACGAGGAACTTAAACCATCTCTGGGAATGTAAAAGAGCCATTTTAGGTTCAAATACTTCTAGAACAGAAGTAGTGGCAGTAGTTTCCATGATAAAATAAGCCATGCTGTAGTGAAATATTAACGTGAACCTGATTTTCTGGCTGGAAAAGAGTTAGGTTTTTTTTTCAGTGCAGCAGTTTCTGATATACTTAAAGAGGAATAAGTGTCTGTTGCTGCTAAACAGTTCATTGTTCATCCCACACAGTTCACAGACCACAGCAGACATACCGGCAATTTAAGATGGCTTATAATGTGTAACAGGTAAAGGATTTAAGGCTGCATGCAAAATTAATTTCCTGTGTTCCCAATGGCGTATTATGACACAACTGTACACAATTTAGTTGTTAAGGACATCTACACAAAAGTGCTCCAGAACAAACCCAGAAGAAAACAGATTAAAAACTCAGGTGAGTTGTTTATGAAACATAAGCCACATAACAGACAGTGCCAGTAAAAGACAAAAATATATATATGTGGAAATTCACACTTTAATGGCACACATAAGCTACACAATGTCTGTATGTCATGTATGATTAATATTATATGATTGTAGTATCAAATCATTTTTTCAAATTTCTAATGCCTACATTAGGGGACAGTTACTGTACCGTAAAATCGAAAGGGAAAAAAAACGAGTTGTTGAACTTCTTAGAGATTTCAAAGCCTTCAGTGTAGATTTGGTTCAGCTTTTCCTAGAAACTGTTTGGCTATAATGCTATTGCTGAATTCCTCTGTCACATGCTTTTAATGTTCAGCTGAATACAGTTCTAGGTTTCATTGTTCATGAGCGTGAGAAACTGTCTAATCTAATGTGATTGCACAGATGTTTAACACTTCCGAACACACAAGCAACACTTTGAAGTACTGACCTGCATGTGATACACCAACCTGGTCTATTACTCACATCATTAGCATGGTTTATCACTATATTTTTTGTTATGTGCAATCCAGAAGGGAGAAGGTCCTGAAGGTCCTTTAGTCCTTATAGCCTTGTAACACTGTAATTTCAGTAACCCTACCCTTGTAGTTCATGGGATCTCACCTAATATAATCCCTGCGCTTTCAAAACTAGGGGACTTGCTGCATAATTTTATTGTATTTGTGCATTATTATGAAGCTTAATTTTAATTTAACTTCCTGTGTTTCAGCCTCTTAGCTATGTTATGGGAGGTTGAAACCTTTTGAACCAGAGCATTCAATGATAGAGACTTATAAGCCCTTTGTACTTCGTTCAAGATCACTGAGTCTGCCAAAATACCGTAAATGTAAATGTAAACTGAGAAATTTATCTCAGGTGAAAATATTGCAAGAGTTATGTATATAGTTGATTTCAAATTACTCCCGATACCTATACTGTCAGAGCATTCTCTTAATGAAACACACTGCCAGGGTCCTTCATACATCAGAACATGAAGAGTGGGTGGTGTCGGCGATATCTAGATAACATTTGGTCCCAAATATGGGTACTACAGAAAGATCATGATCTTTGGCAATCTTTACTTTGCCTGCCACACAGAATACGTACACACAATACCGCATCCACGCGCATGTAGAAATTGTTACCTTCACAGTGCAGGCCCGTAGAGTCCAGACTGAATCCTTGCTGGCATTCACAGCTAAAGCTGCCTGGTGAGTTCTGGCAGATGCCTTTAGCTCCACACAGACGAGGCTCTGCAGCACACTCATTATTATCTGTTTGGGGAAAATACACAACAACATGGAACAGGATGGACTGCTTTCACTGTTTCTTGTTATTTTATATCGTAAGTGTGGTAAAGAATTTAATGTGTAAAATGTAATTATAAGTTATTGACTCTTTACCAGTTATCGCATCATAAACTGCAACTCTTAAATCAGTAGAAAAATTCAGATTTGTTTATTATCTGCTTACCCATACAGGCAGTGTGGTGTTGTGTAAAGCCTGGAGGACATTTGCAAGCGAATCCACCAATAGTGTTAATGCACATAAACTGGCAGTTGTGCCTCTTTAACTGGCATTCGTCCAAATCTTCAAAGAATAAAAATAAAAATATATAACTGTTAAAATCACCCAGCTCATAATTTTCTCATTCTCAGATAATGTATTTAGTCCTGATCTAATATTCCTGTACGGTATGTTTTTTTTTATCCTGAATGCTTCATACATTTATTTATCTTTAGCTGTTCAAGGCTTTGTGCAGTTTACTACAGTTTGCTGCAATAACCAGTGCCAAACACTCCCCGTATTTCCTCATCAGTCACATTATAATGTTCTGGGAGGATTTTGGTCCACTTCCACAGAAAACAGTTTGAACCCAGTGACTGGGTTTATTTTCTCTCCTTTTCTCATTATTAAAGAGCCCCTTAGTAGGGGTTGTTTAATAGCATTAAAGCCACAGAGCATAGAGGCAAAAGCTTCACCTTGTGAATGTGATATGAACACTCTTTGCAGTGTTTAGGTTTTGCTATACCTAATGGGGTCCCTGGTCACATTCTGTGGCTCTAGATGCTGTATTAATATCAAAGTTTATATTGGACACGATATTAATAACACATAATACATTTAAACTGGACCAACTATGAAATAATACAGAAATAAATGCATGAAGTATATGTATTTCATTACAAATAAAGTCAGATATTGGCCTTGTAATAGCATAGAGGAATGTGCTCTGTTATGAGAGGGAAGGCCAGACGGGACAGTGGTTACTGTAATGATGACTGCTCTGTCATCATGCTGCAATAACGGCTAATCAGGTCTCATCTGTTTAATGTTGCCAATTAGGATGCCACCTTTCAATTACTAAGGTGAAGGACAGACTGAATTTGTAGAACATTATTAAAACATTAGAAAACTTGCTAGAAGATCACCTTTACATGTTCTGCCATCCTCTTGCAATATATAGCCACGTGGACAGGAGCACATATAGCTGCCCTCTGTGTTCTTGCAGATAAAGTTGCATGGCTTTGGGGACATTAAACACTCATCCAAATCTTAAAATATCCGAGAGAGATAATTGATAAGGCAGTTTAATGCAATACTAAAATTTCTCAAAAAAAAAAAATTAAGAAAGAAGGTAATATTTGAGTGATTTTAAATGCATTTTGTGTTTGTGTAAATGGAAGAGACTTACCAACACAAGCAGTGGCTGTAATGGTGGCTGTGTAGCCTGCACTACAGTGACATTTAAAGGAACCCACAGTATTGATACACCGGCCATTCTTACATGCGTCCGGTATGACCTTACATTCATCTATATCTGTGGATGTAAAAGTGTAGCATTAGCATCTGAGATGGTCAGAGGTTATATTTTATAAGATTAGCTGTAGGAACTCTAGAGAAATACATTATGAACTTAAGATTTAGCCATGATAATCTTAAATGCACCCCACATCTGACATCTTGCACTGATAGACACAGGTGGCAAACATCTATTCAGGTCTTGTGAAGTGGGTGATGAAGTCACCAAGTGTGTATTCATAGCTAATTATTAATATATGTAAATAAACAAACCTATAAATTATAATTTCAGAAAATGCCCTGAAGTCTTGGTACCGATGACAAAGGATAATTCATATGCAGACATTGATGAGTGTGTGCATCAGCCCTGTAGGAATGGCACATGTAAGAATACTGTGGGATCCTACAACTTAATTCATATTAAGGAACTGTATATAATATTCATTCATTCATTCATTTTCTACCGATTTTCCAAACTTCTCTGGTCACGGGGAGCCTGTGCCTATCTCAGGCGTCATCGGGCATCAAGGCAGGATACACCCGGAGTGCCAACCCATCGCAGGGCACACACACACACACTCTCATTCACTCACACACACACACACACACACTACGGACAATTTCCCAGAGATGCCAATCAACCTACCATGCATGTCTTTGAATCGGGGGAGGAAACCGAAGTACCCAGAGGAAACCCCCGGGGCATGGGGAGAACATGCAAACTCCACACACACAAGATCGATCCCCCAACCCTGGAGGTGTGAGGCAAATGTGCTAACCACTAAGCCACGGTGCCCCCTGTATATAATATAATGAAAATATTGTCTAGGATAAACAGACCTGTGCCATCTGTGGCAAAGCCCGGCCCGTGTGGACACAGTTTCTTGTATTTGACAGTGCCTGGCAGAGGACAGAGCTCGCACTGGTTCCCCCAGCCACGTCCACCATAACAGCAGCACTGGGATTTGGTGCTGGGTATTCTACTGCTGGAGGACATCTGACACATGGTCTGCAGCACCTCAGTGAAACAGAATCCTTGTCTGTAGTCTAGAAAAAGTAAGGGTGAGAGAAGACATGCAGTTAGTGTGTGATCATGTTTTGTAACTTTGGTATTTCATTGTATAATATTTAATTTTTTATTGCTTATTATAAATCAATGACTTTATATATTACCAGTCAAATGTTAGGACTTTTGAAACACATTTTTTAAACTAAGGTTTCCTTTAAAATTTTGTATAGCTATGTATTGTGAAGATAGTATATTTTTTATTTTTTTCAATGTATTGCTGAATCAAAATGTTTTAATTAATACATTATAATATAACATAATATGATATATAATGATTACAAAATAGTAAAAATATAATATATATTATTTTTTTGGATGTGTCCAAAATTTGAGTGATAAAGAACCTAAATGCAAAAAGCAATAATTTAGAACTATTAATATATTAATATGAATACAAAGATGCATCCATAAATACAGATTTCTACTCATTAAGGTTTTTTTTTCTTTTCTTTTTTTTGGTGAAACAAAAGAAAAGCTTACCAAGGCATTGAGTATGTGAAGAATCAGACTGGAAGCCTTCTCCACACTCACACATGTAACTGCCTATAGTGTTCACACAGTGGCCATTCTCACAAATACCTGGCTTAGTGCGGCACTCGTTCTCATCTAGTGGGAGAGAGATAAAAAGTAAGAGGTCAATTTACATGCATGAGTACATACGTGTATATATATATCCACTTAGTAGCATGTAAATAGTATTATGTCACTTAACAGATAAGAAACAAGAGTTCTGACCATGACACACTTCGTCATCCATCTTGCGCACCATTCCAACAGGACACAAGCACATGAATGTTCCGATGAGGTTCTTACAGTTCATACCCTTTGTGTCACAGTCATGTAAACCCTCTGCACACTCATTCAGGTCTGCAGTGAGAAATAGAAATAGGTGAGTCAATACCACAACTGCAAACCACTTTACATCTGGTTCGATTCTGACTCCATATGACCCTAGGTATGAGTCACTGTCTTACCCTGGCACATTCGCCCATCATCTCGGAGTGTGTAGCCGGACGGGCAAGAGCACTCATATCCCCCAAATGTATTGATGCAGCGGAACGCACAGAGCAAAGGGTTCTGCGCACATTCATTTATATCTGTACCACAAATAAAACTCACACTTGAATGAAGCAGCATAAACCTCAAGAGTATTACGGAAAAATGAATCGCATTTCAACAGATGAATAAAGTGTTTCACCTTCACATGTCATCATTGGCCCTGGCTCAAAACCTTCCTCACAGTTGCATTCAAAGCTTCCTATCACATTAGTGCAAGATCCATTTCCACATAGATTCCCCACTGCACACTCATCGACATCTGCATGAACAGAATAAATGCGTGTAGGTCAAATAGAATCCAAATGCTGGTTCCTGTGGAGTGTATTAATTTTGGCACCAAAAAAAAACACTGCTGCAAAATAGTCAACTTTTATTAAAAGATAAACAGTAATAATGTTTAATACAACACAAATTAAAGACATGAATTAACAAGGTGTACCAAAAAAATGTACCAAATCACATGTCTGTCACATGTGAAATCATATAAAATATCTTTCTATCATATAAAATATTTTATCATATAAAATAGCCTTTAGTTATATATTTGAGAAATAAAGATGTGGTGTTATGTGGTATGTAACTGTAGTAGTTACGGTTTTATGATTAGGTCCAAGCCTTGATTCCAAAATTGTACTTCCTGGTTAAGGCCTTAGTTCCTTGTCTCATTTTCGATGATACATTTCCCTGCCTGAGTTCTGACCTTCGGAAACTCTCTACTCATCACATTACAGTAGTTTTATTGCTGAGCTTAGAGAAAATCAGGCAAAATGCTTCCTCACCGATACAATGTGTTCCAGTGTAATTGAGTGTGTAGCCTGTAGAACACTCGCAGCGAAAGGAGCCATCAGTGTTGATGCAGTGGCCATTGTGACAAATGCCTGGGTTCTCCACACATTCGTTCAGATCTGGCATTATCCAATGGACACAGAGAAAAAGGGAGAAATTGTGCAGCTCTGACATTGTTGCAAATATTCACAAAAATGGTGCTGACACTTTGGCAAAATGTGCAAAATTTGGATCACTAACCAGACAACCAAAACTTTAAGTCTATAAGTAGAATCACTGGTATATGTACCGTTGATCCCAATATAGCAACTATATGATTGGGTATCTTGACTATAAAACACAAAGTCGATCTACTTTGCACACTGAGCAAAGCAGAACAGAAACAGAGCAAATGAGAGAATTTTATTAGATTTTACACAAGTCATTAATTCAGCAGAAAACTGTGTCACTTTTTGTGTAAGCAGAAACAGAAATGTTTAGCAAAACTTTAGAAAATATTTGTAAATCATGAATATGAGCTACATCTTACATCGTACATTTTACTGTTTTTTTTTTTTTGTTTTTTTTATTAAGTTCAGTTCTTTACCAATGATTGTATCCCCAATCCCTGGAATGATTCCATAGCCAAAAGGACAAATGTCCTGAAATCCAGCTACAACAGAAAAAGAAATGACATAAGCAGATGATATAGGTAAATTTGTAAAATGAATACAAAACAGATATGTGAAATAAAGAAAAGGCACCATCATGCTCTTTAGGGCAGAGCTCACAGGGGTAGCCCCAGCCCTCATTGGACATGGTGCTACAGCAGCATTTGTCTTTGGTGGTGTTGAATGCCTGAGGGTTGGAGCATTTTCCGTTCTCAAAGCGGGTGAAGCAAAAACTCTCTCTTGTGTCTAAAAAAATTAGAAATCGCAAAACTGGCATGAATATGCTGTTTAAATTCAACTCTAAGATTAAACATGATTAAGCTTGTGATTTGAGAATTTAGTTTTAGAGGGTTTTTTTTGGGGGGGGGGGCTTTTTTTTTCATTTATAAAGGCCATATTGTTGGAATGTGGGGAAACCAGTCAAATAATAATCTTTTACGTAGCCTTTGAAATATTATATTTTGCATGTTGAGCCACTAGTGAGATTATTCTTAAAACCAGTGGAACATATTTTGTGTTGTTTGTTTAAATATAAAGTCTAATATAGCACTATTAATCTTGTGCTGTATTGTATATAGTATGTAGTGCAGTATATTCACACAGTAAAGAGTAGATAAATATATGTGTTTGAAAAGTCTTATGTTGTTTTTAAAAATGGGATATCAATTCTTATAAAACACTGTTATGTTGATATCATTTGTTTATATCAGAGAGATTTACCATAACAGCGGCGTCCATTTTCTGAGAGAACGAAGCCTGTTTTGCACACACACTCAAAGCTGCCTGGGTTATTGTAGCAAGAGCCAAATAGACAGATGTTGGGGTCTTCCTCACACTCATTCTCATCTGACAGGGTTAGAAGGTAATGCACATAGTCATCACAATCAAAAAGAAAAGCTTTTTAGTTTACTGCTAGAGAAAAAACTCTTCTTCCTTCTGAGTGTAAACTGAGAAAGTGAAAAACACAAAGGTTTACACAAATTAAATGACCTCATATAGTCCGGAGATAGAGTCATCTGATTACAAGGATGGATACAACAGGGCCAGTTTCTATTACAGAACACTTAATAATGTTCATGGAAACACATTAAACAATTATTTTTAGGGATTTAACGAATGGTGAGTACATCATTTAAAATTAGGCAGATGACTAATTAAAATTAATAATTTTTTAATCCTCAAACTTTTTAAGAATTTAACACCTGAATAAAAAAAAAATATATATTAATACAACAAAGATTTATTTTCAGTAAACAATGTTAATCACTGAGATAAAATCAGGACACATACCTACACATTGATTATTCTGTACGATGTAACCAGGTGGACAAATACAGCGAAAAGAGCCATCCAAGTTGTGGCATGTTCCAGGAGCACATATTCCAGGTAGCATTATGCACTCATTCACATCTGGTGAAGAGAGGTGAAAAATTATTTTGGGATATTAATAAAGCATTTTGTAAATTTTATAACAATGGGTGTAAAAAACAATTTAGTGTAAAAAAAAAAAAAAAAAGAACAAGAACATACCAACACAGTTCGTCCTATCCTGGGTGAGATCATAGCCATCCTCACATAGACACTGGAAGGAGCCAATACTGTTAATGCAATGGGCATTCCTACACAGCTGACTATATGCTGTTGAACATTCATCGATATCTAACAAAAGACAACACAACAGAGAAACACAGAACATTGATATTTTGCTACTGTATTTAATAATGTCACTATTTACTGAAGTAAATTCTAAAGTGACTGCTTAAAACTTCTCCTTCATGTGAACAGAGCAAAAGTAGATCCCAAAAGGATAAAACATGCTCTACAAGCAAGTATCAACATTTTGCTAGGCTGATGTTTTTTTTTTTAAGGTTCTGCTTATTCGTGACCCATGAAAACAAAGAAGTCAACAAACAACCAACATAAAATGCTACAGAAGGAATGTATTTAGACATATACCTTTGGCACTTACCTGTGCACTGGTTATTTAGAGTGAGCTCAAAGCCAGGATGGCAGAAGCAGTTGTAGGATCCCACAGTATTCTTACATGTGCCATTCCTACAGGGCTGATGCACACACTCATCAATGTCTGCAGCAGGAGACAAATAGTTTGGCTGTAAATGTCCTCACCAGGAAAAGTGGAAATGGTTTATAGCACAAAAAAAAATTAAACTTGAACAGAAAACTTTTTTATTTTTACATTTAATCATTATTATTTTGCATTATAAATAGGAACATAAATATAACAGTGACAGATAAATACTTATCATACACATCATTGCAGTAAGTATAATGTTTAATCTTTAGTATACTTTAGCACTTTAGTATAAAGTTAAATCTATCTATCTATCTATCTATCTATCTATCTATCTATCTATCTATCTATCTATCTATCTATCTATATATCTATCTATCTATCTATCTATCTATCTATCTATCTATCTATCTATCTATCTATCTATAATGTCTATCTATAATGTCTATCTATATCTATCTAAAACCATTATTGCACCAAAGATTTTTACTGTTATGTTTGCATGGCTTTTAATACTAAGATTTCCTGGCGGTTGTTTTCATAGTCCAGGTTGGATTCAGCTCACTTCCTGCTAAAAATAAATCAATCAATCAATCAATCAATCAATCTATCTATCTATCTATCTATCTATCTATCTATCTATCTATCTATCTATCTATCTATCTATCTATCTATCTATAATGCATTATACTATAAAGCATTAGGATAGACACTTCATAATTCTTAGTTTCAGCATAATTAATATTTTGATAATTAATATTTTGATAATTAATATTTTGAATATCATTAATTTTAATAATAGATTTTACCCATGCACATCTTTCCACTGGGGGTGGCTATGAAGCCAGCATGGCATGTACACATATAGCCACCTTGTATGTCCACACACTTGCCATGACTGCAAAGGTTGGGGGTTTCCAAACACTCATTTCGATCTGCCATCAGCATTTGTGTGCACATGTGTAACAGAAGAGACGGTTAGACAAACTTTATCAGAGAACACACTGCAAAAACAAGGTGCTGGCATGACAGTAGCCAGTGTGAAAAATGGATAACACTCTAATGCCAGTCCCCATACTTTAGTTCATGGTGTTTAGGTGACAACATGCTTTATTTAAGTAAATATGAGTCAATCCTAAATGAATAGTACAAATAACATTATTTAACAACATTAATCAAAACAAACTACTGTGCACCTTGAAATTCTATAGATTACAGCAGAAAAAGTGTACATTTTATTGAGAATGTGGAATTAATATGGGGTCTAGTCCACTACATGTTATTATCGTAAACCTTTATGGCTGAAAAATATCTATTAGGAAAAAGCATTGCATGCGGGTTATTAGACATGGAGTCATCTCACCTATACAGGCTCCAATGGGTGAGAGCTTGAAGCCATCTGAACACTCACAGCGATAGCTGCCAGGGCTGTTAATACAGTCTGCATTCCTCTGGCACAAGATCTCTGAACCACTACACTCATCATTGTCTGCAGCACACACACACACACACACACACACACACACACACACACACACACACACACACACACACACACACACACACACACACACACACATATAGAGGTGAAAGGCAAAACAGTGGACAACCAATTTAATATTTCCCATTGCACCATTATTGCACCAAAGATTTTTACTGTTATGTTTGCATGGCTTTTAATACTAAGATTTCCTGGCGGTTGTTTTCATAGTCCAGGCTGGATTCAGCTCACTTCCTGCTAAAAAGGAGTGACCTTTCACAGAGCAAAACACTGTCCTCCTCTTTCACATGCATGAGCTCACAGAAGCACATGATTAGCTATTGTCACTGTGATTGATATTGGAGAGCACAGTTAATTTTGATTTGATGAATTACAAGAAAAATTTGCACATCTGCTGTCAATTTTTGAATTTTTGATGATGTAACCCACCTCTAGGGTAAGGAAATTAAAGGCTGTCCTACTACAGACTGTGTAAAATATTTTTCGAGTTTAATAAACAAAGGGCATGTACAAAATACCAGCATTCCTGTGAGCATTGATATGTACATTTGATAAATATTAAGCAGCACAATTAATGCTTCTACAAATATAAGGCTTGTATGTTGTCTAAAATCATAGATTTAGTC
Organism: Tachysurus fulvidraco; assembly: GCF_022655615.1. Classification (NCBI taxonomy): domain Eukaryota; kingdom Metazoa; phylum Chordata; class Actinopteri; order Siluriformes; family Bagridae; genus Tachysurus; species Tachysurus fulvidraco. The sequence continues at coordinate 12,776,886 of NC_062537.1, read as the reverse complement.
TTGTCTTAAAAAACAACAACAACATAGCAAGACATTTATATTTGTTTTGGGTATTAAGGGTTTACAAACCTTCACATATAAGTAGCAAATCGTTATAGCTGAATCCTCTTGGACATTCACAGTGAAAACTTCCAATATGGTTGATGCACACACCATTGGCACATATCCCTGGGATCTGCTGACACTCATCAATATCTGAATCAGTTACAATCAAACTGTAAGGTCCTACTTATTCAACAAACACTGCTCTGATATGAAATGCAACAAAAATCAAAAGACTTACCCACTGGTTTCCCCGTTTCAATGCTAATTTCAAACCCTGGTACAATGTTTCCACAAAGAACATGAAAGCCCTCTAAAAGAAGAAACAGAGATGATTCTCAGTCTTGTGCATGCATCTTATTAAGATGTCTGCCATTCCTAGTGTGCATTTAGCAGACTGACCAGTGCCTGGTTTGGGACATGCCTGACAGGGTTTGTTCCAGGCTTTGCCCATGTTGTATCCACAACAACAGATGCGGTGTGTTATGTTGAAGGCCAGCTCATTCTCACATGTGGTGCCATTGTAGTTGCGAAAGCAAAGGCTTTTCCTCATATCTAAACAAATAACAACTTTAGTCTCATGTAGTTATGTAGACTCATGTAGACTAGAATAGAGGATGGAGGATTTCAACAAACAAATAGAACAGTAAACTCTGCTATTTCATATAACAATAGAAATACACTACATATTGTTTCTACATACCCAAGCACTTATTGCCTCCATTAACCTGCATGTAATCCTGAGGACACACACAAGTGTAATTCCCCAGAGTGTTATAGCATGTGCCAGGACCACAGATACCAGGATTCACCAAACACTCATCGATATCTGCAGATGAAATATAAATGTATTCTCAGTATTATAGTATTATTCCTTGTATCCATCACAGCTTCTTTAGATTAATACACCTCTCAAGTTATTTAAAGTATATTTGCTATATTTAATTTCTTATGTATAGCACTAATAAATTAAAACTTTAAGCTCAACGAGAGATGTACATATGAAAACATAAAAAAAATCTGGATTCAGGTAAGTTAGATTGTATAAGTACTGTACTCGAGCTCAGGATGTAGACAGTAGCATGGACAGTAGCATCTTTAGTACTCACCCTCACAAATACGACTATCTGCATTGAGGTAGTAGCCATTTGGACAGTCACACTGGAAGCTGCCAAAGGTGTTTATACAATTTCCACCCTGGCACAGACCAGGAAGCTCCTGACACTCATCTATGTCTAAAAAAGAAGCCAGATATTTTAATCGTATGGTACAAATCATAAAAAATTTTATAACCAGGAAATAAATGAAATCAAGAAAAATCCATTTTAATGTGAAATTACAACATATAAAAATTAAACAAAAAACAATCAGAATTTTTAGGGGAAAAAAATAAAAATAAAAAGTACAATAAGTAAGTTGCATAAATGTGCATACCCATAAATGAATACTTTGTTGAAGCATCTTTATGATTTTATCAGGCCAATAAGTCATTTTAGATAAGTCTATATGAATCCAAGAAGATGTCAAGCAAATCCTACAGATAGTAGATACATCCTATAATAAGTAGAATATGGGATTGAATTTAATTGGTTCATTCTATAAACACACTGCAATTATAAAAGGGTGTGCACACGTATGCAACCAGGTTAAACTTTTTTTTTTAATATATATTTTCATATACTAAAATATTTCTGATTGATCACAGTGAGGATAGAAAAAAATATTTGTATATGATATGATATTTTAGTGTTTAAAAAGTTACCCTCCAGTATAATAGTAATTAGGTTGGGCCTAAATCCCTCTCCTCCTGGACACAGTGTGTTATAGTCCGCTAAAAACACAGGACACAGTGGTTAAGAAAGGTGTCACTTGTCATTAATCCATATTAATCTTTGCCTTTTACAGCATATTGCATAAGCTAATATATTTTAATAATATATGAATGCTCACAGGAGTTGACTGGAGGACACAATTCACAGGGGTTTCCCCAGGCTCGGCCTTTGGAGCAGCAGCAGGATGAGCGACTGACCCCAACGCCAACCTCCACACTACAGGTCAGGCCAGCACGCCCACGGTTAACTACCTCCATGAAACAGGTCCCTACACGTGGATCTAAAATGGAAGAAAACAAGAAAGAATTCATTAATGACAAAATAAATCAGTGCTAAAACAGAAGAAAAAAACAAATCAAAATTGTTGACCTTCAGCAATGGTAAAAGAAATAGACATACACACCAACACAGCCAACTCCAGTTGGGTTAAGTTCATAGTCTGTAGGGCAGTTACATTCATAAGAGCCTGGTGTGTTTACACAGTGTCCATTAACACAGTTTATCGGGTCCAAACATTCGTCAACATCTGTAAAGAAACACAATGTTAGAGAGGACAAGTAAAATCTTTCATAGTGTTTTAAAGATTTATCTGTGTTTTGAAGCAAATTTTACCTGTGCAGTTCCCCCCTGATCGGTCTAACTCATAGCCTTCTTCACAGATGCAGAGGAACAAGCCAGGGAGGTTTTTACATGTGCCAAACACACAGAGTTGTTGAAAGGAGCACTCGTCGATATCTGCAAAACATGGCTTATAGCATCATCATGTTCTAATGCTCTTATTAGCTGTAGTTTATTCAGTTTTCAATCTGTATTTTAATTGTATTTCAGTTAAACTGCACATCATAATTTTAGAAGTATTTTTGAAAGTGTTATTATTTACTTTTCTCTGTGATTGTGACACTTCTAGCACAAATTCTACCTGGTTGTTAATTGTTTTGAATTAATTCATGCATGACCTTTAAGTACGTTGATCAGAGACATATTTTATCTCTCATAAATATAGTAAACATTGAGCTGAATATGAAGTCAGAGGTTGAATGCTCAACCTTGGCAAGCTCTGTTGTCAGGGGTTGAAGTAAAGCCCATCTCACAGTCACAGCGATAGCCTCCTGGTATATTTAGACACTGGCCATTCTCACATAGCTCAGCATTCTCTGTGCACTCATCAATGTCTGAATAACATCACAGAAAAAAAACAGATAGTGGCATGAGTTCATGTCTGATATTGTATTTATATTACAACTTACCTAAAACAACACAGTGCAATCTAATGTTCTTTATATTACATAGAATTGTCAGATCCTGTAAACACGTGTTCTTTTTTATCTCTTACCTAGGCAGGTAAAGCCGTCGCCATTAAACCCCACTGAGCAGGCACAACGATAAGAGCCAGGCACATTCATACACTTAGCATTAGGACTGCACATGTGGGTCTGATTGGTGCATTCATCCACATCTGAAATTAGCCAAACATATGAATCAAGGCAAATTACACGTCTGCAGGCAAAAAGACATCTTACAGCTATGTAATTTCCTGTGGAAACAAAACTGAAAGCCATGTCCGTAATGGTTCTATTTCAATAAACATCAAATTATGATCATATTTTGTGAATTTAAATATTTGGAGAATATTTATTTCAGCGTAAAGATTGCCAACATATGTTTGCTTAGCATTGCTGAATAACAAAATTCTCCATCTTTCTACCTTCTTAAACAGAGATTATGGAAATTATACTTACCAACACAATCTATTCCATTGCCTACCCATCCCTTTTTACAGGAGCACTGGAAGCTTCCGGGGGTGTTGACACAGGTTGCATGTATGGCACAGTTGTGGGCATTCATCTCACACTCATCAAAATCTATTAAATGAATACATTGTTGGCAGTATTATACTGCATTTACAACTTAATTGTAAAATAATTCCAGGTATGGTCATCTGTCACATAGCATCTTCACACAATGGTACTTTTACTTTTAATTTATACATTTATAACAAAGCCATCTCACCTGTGCAGCCTGAAGAACCCTTCTGTACAGAGTAGCCAACCTCACAATGGCAGATGAATGAGCCCTTGGTGTTTTCACATTCTCCAAACATGCAGATGTTGGCATTAAGCTCACACTCGTTCACATCTGGAGATATCACACAAGCATGCAGTGATCCTCCTCCAAGCCCCATGTAAAGACACTTAGCAGAAAAATGAAGCCTTGGCTAAATATGGCTGACAGATGGTCATAAGACCCACTGCTCAACAGCCACATTATTGTAGACAGATGAATGTGCTGACAGTATGTAACAAAGGAATGTACAGTAAATGGCAATAGAAAGTTACATAAATGTTAAGAGTATGAGGAACGAAGTTTTATTCCATTTGGTAATCAGGAACAAGGAACATTACTGGCAATGAGTGGAATGATATATGAGCATAAACAGCATGTTTATCATTCATTTATTAATTCAGTAAATAAACATGTCTTTAAATCTGCATACCTATACAGGTCTTTGTGATCATGGACGACGTGTATCCATCATAACAATCGCAGTGGTACTCTCCAGGAACATTAGTACACTGACCACCATCACATATATCAGGCTCTTCTTCACATTCATCCACATCTGGAGGAAGACACAGACATCGAGCAACAGCTGGTAAGCAGCTCTTTACCTTTCTACTAGTACTCTGTGTGTGTATGTGTGTGTGTGTGTGTGTTTCAACTGACAGTATTCATGGATGCACCTATTTCAACCTTTGCATTCCCATACTATGACTCATGCTTTGAAACTCGCCAGTTATTACCCCCATATTTCATGCTGACTTAAAAAAGCAGACACCGTGGATAGGTGACTACAGGAAAACAGCCTTACTGGTCATGATATGAATGTGGCTGTCTTCCCAATCATACATGTGTGTTTACCCTGCTCTAGTAGATCAGAATTATTTCTTGAACAGTACATCAGAAGATCAGAATTAGGATAACACCGGTCTCACAACCTCCTCAATGTGATTCTCTTCTTACCTGTGCAGGTTCTCTGATCTGGCATTAGGGCATATCCCTGACCACAACTGCAGGTGTAGCTGCCCTCTGAATTAGTGCAGTGGAAGTCACAGCCTCCATTCTCAATGGTGCACTCGTCTATATCTGCAACACCAGACAGATAACAGGGAGAAAACTTCAGACATGACACAGGCAGTGGAACTTCAGTTCATTCTGTTGTGGATAGGTTCATATCTGATCAGAAGGTACAATTGACAGAACAAAAAAAGTTAAAAATGAAAGATACATTCTAAAATCACTTTATGATGACAATTAAATAATTACCATAATTATTTTGAACAGTACTAAATTTATGATTATGCACAATTTTAAATTATTTAGCTAATTTAGGCAACAAAATCTTAATATTTATTAACAAGTAGCAAATTAGTGATAACATATTAATAATTTAATGGCTTTTTCCTTCAGTGTAGAAACTTTACCTGTGCACCCTTTTCTATCTGGGATTGACTGGTATCCAGAAAAACAAGTGCAGTGGTAAGTGCCAGCCACATTCACACACTCCCCATTGGGGCAGAGAGTGGCACTTAGTTCACACTCATTAATATCTGGAAAATACACCACACACATATATACATATCACATACAAGATCTCCTATGTGGCAATATAACAGCTAAAAATGAGTCTAAAGAATTATAAACATTTTTCAGTTCATATATCCTAAACACACTTTCTACCACTATAATATGTAAGATTCACAAAGGAAGCCATTTTTTTAATGGCCAATCAATTTGATTCATAGATCAGATCAAAGTTCATGACACATTCAAGAACTAATGGATTGCAGTTCAATTGTGTTTCTAATAGTACACGTTATCTGAATAATGTGGGTGTGCTTGTTGTGTTCTCACCTTCACAAGCTTCCTCATCCTCGGATAACTGATGACCAGGTGGACACACACATTGATAACTACCTTCTGTGTTCTCACAGGAGCCTCCGCGACACAATGCAGGATTTCGTTCACACTCATCAATATCTGTTGCACACGCAAATGCGCACATTTGGGCACACGCAGTAGGACTAAAATTTGTTAAGCCGCACCCTACTGTGTAATAGTAATTCACATATGGAAGCAATTTACTCCTTCATTGAGGATAAGTATAGATGTGGTGCTCACCCATGCAGTTCTTCATCATCATGAAGCCACTCTCATAACCTGGCAAGCAGTCACACTCAAAACTGCCTGGAGTGTTCACACATGTCCCATGTCCACACAAGTCAGGGGAGATCTGACACTCCTCAATGTCTATTATCACATACAAAACACATGCACACACATTGGTCAACCAAGGAAACAGTCAAAGTGCTTAATTAAGTGCTTAAACATTAATAACATAATTAGCAGTAGTAACTGTAAACACATTAACATTTCCAGAATTACTGGTTTCATTACTCCTTTGAAAGGCAAGAAATATTTACATTTCATCCATCAACAGGAATGGGCTGAGTACTGTTATTTTCTCCAGAGAAGGTTTTACCAAATACATCATTTACAGGGCTGGCAATAAGTTAAAAAATTCTGTGACGAAACTATTTATTGTCTGTGTACTTATGCTAAAATATCACTAAACTGTTTATGTCCAATCTCATAGAATTTATTGAATTTTTTGTCATTTTTTTACTATTTTTGTTCATACAGTAAGTATGGAATTTGTTCTTCACACCCATCAGGTACCTGTGCAGTTACGTCCATCCATATCCAGGGTAAACCCGCTATTACAGCGACATCTGAAGCTCCCGATTGTGTTCCGGCATGTTCCATGTGTACAGATACTTGTGAACACTTTACATTCATTAATGTCTGTCAAAGATGAAATTAGGAACAAAACAGAACAAGAGAACAGGCACAATAAAATACTTTGTATATTTCACATTACACTCCAAACTTTGAGCTTTGATGGTAGCTTTGGAAGGTAACTCTTCCAATAACAGTAGTAGAAATAACACTTTGTGAATGACTTTTACCTTTATACATAGGTCTGCCTGTAAGTATGTCTCCACGATTGGCAAAGCCAGGTCCTCTGGGACACAGCATTTCATAATTGCGTGTGCCAGGCTCAGGGCATGCATCACACTCCTTCCCCCAGGCAGCTCCAACTGTGCAGCAGCAAACATCCATCCTGAATCTTCCAGGCACTGGCTGACCACACATGTCCTCATCATAGGTCAGGTAACAAAGCTCTGAGCGTATATCTATGTAGAAAATAAATGGAACTCTATCCATTAACACACATGCTGAACTTTTTTACTTAAGAAATACAAATACATTAAACATATGTGTGTGATGGCTTGGAAAAAATCTTTACATGGCGGATTGCACACAAATTGATCTTCGTAAGAAGAGAGCAATGTCAAAACTATTACCTGAAAAGGATTTTATGGCAGGGTTCATCTAAGCACTTAAAGTTTAAAGTTATGTTCCCTTGGTAGATCACCATAATCATCTTAGTGTGCAGGGTTTCTAGTTGACTCACCGATACAGAGGCGTCCTGTGCCATCCAGTGTCAGTCCTTCAGGACACTGGCACTTAAATGATCCTTGTGTGTTTAAACACCGTCCATTCAGACAAACACCAGGAAACACCTCACATTCGTTAACATCTAAAGGAGACAAATTAAATATTTGTCAGAATTATACATCTTTCCAGATTCATCATAATAAATAAATAAAGGAACTTTAGAATAAAATTCCACCCCTTCCACTCATCAATATTCTGTTTGCTTACCTCTAGTTACTGTATATTCAGTATTTATTACTAGTTAGTGAATAAGATTTTACAATGTTTAAGTATTTTAATAAATTAAGGAGCTAATAATATCTGATAAAAGAAATATGGATTTTTGTGCTTTTACCTTCACAAATGGTCCCTTTTGGTCGTGTGAAGCCTCTTTGACAGACAAGATCTGGAAATATAGAATTTTAGAAAGACATCAATAAAGTAAGGAAACTTTACACAACACAGCGGGCTGATGTGAATTCATGTGAATTTATACCAGAGATGGGGGACTCGAGTCATATGACTTGACTCGAGTCAGACTTAAGTCACAAATTTAATACTTGAGACTTGATTGACAAATATTAAAAAAGACTCGACTTGACATTCAAGACTTGAGCCTTACTTGTGACTTGCACATGTATGACTTACACCTCTGATTTATACTAAGAAAAAACTGGAATCATTGTATGGATTGTAGAGATGTGCTATGGGAATAGATAAACTTATAGCAACTGCACTATTGTTTTCACTGCACTAGCTAAGAAGGTATTTTGGGTAGGTTCGAGCATCGCTGTGCTGTCATCACTGAAAGAATATAAAAGCAACAGAAAAACCCTAAGGCTATAGGATGAAATGAATACAAGTGTTAATGACAGATGCAGGAAAACACACTTTAGGAAAATGTTTGCCAGGCCACACAGGATGGAAAACTGAGATACAGATTTTCACAACAGCAGTCAGTGATGGCATCCATTTCAATCATAAACAGCAGTGCCAACATTTCTGACTAAACCCAGGCCAAGGACTTGTCAGTTTGCATTCTTTCTGGTTCATTGTATGACATAATAATTTTTTTCCCCAGCTATATAAATCTCATTACCACAGGAAATTAATTCCAAATATATTCTTCTACAGTACAATGGTTTGATACTATTTAAATACTTGCTTGGAGATAACAAAAATTCATCCATAACCAGGATAATAGAGGGTACGTCAACACAGTCTCAACTGAGGATGGATTGCAGATTGATTTAAGTCATGTTATTGCCACAGTGGTTGACCTACCCTTCTCACAGGGCTCACAGGGACTTCCCCATGCAGCTCCCAGCGTGGCACAGCACTCGGATCTCAAAGTGGCACCATTTATATTCATCTCGCAGCGGCCTTCTTGGATGTTCATCCAGCATGTCGCCTTCAGAGAGTCTGTCAGAACCACTCATAGGTTTACTCATATAAAACACCATTTAATTTAAAGGATTTAAATATACATAAAGATGGCTATTGATTTTTTACATATTTTCAGAAAATCACTTATTCAATTCAAATAAAACAGTATTAGCTATGTAAACTTCCAGGACCTGTTGGCATAAATTGACACTTAACTACACACCTTTCCATTTAGCTCCAGTGTAAATACTGAATAATTCAATAAAGTAGTTGCCAAAAGAAATGTAGAACTGAATAAGAAGCCAGGACAGGTATTTATGGGGATGATAAATAGTTAGACAACTTCAGAACTGAATCTTAAAAGCATGAATAGAACCATTTCAATAATTCAAGACAACAATAGTATAAGCATGTTGTGTTTTATGTATGTATGCACATCTGTAATCAATTACCGATGCATATTAGGCCAGTCCGATCAAGTACACTGCCAGGAGAGCATACACATGAGAAAGAACCTGCATTGTTCTTACACACTCCATTAATACATGGACTGCTCTCACATTCATTCAGATCTGAAACAAAAATAAGAACATTACACAGCCATTCGCAGAGAGCCCCTTAGCTCAGCTCTATTATTCTTGACTCAAAAAGCATCAGTATATGTTTACACATTATATTTTTTATTTAAATGTAAAGCAATATCTTGGTTAAAATGTTAAACAATCTTGTATTATGGAGTTATACACTTAGTGAGAACTTTATTAGGAACATTTGTACACTTACAGTTTTATGTAATTATCGGAATGCATGACAGCATTACAATGCATAAGATCATGGAGATATAGACCAGGGGCTTTAGATAATGTTCACATCAACTATTAAAATGGTTTTGGTCTGTTATTGCCACACAGGCTGGTTTGAGTATTTCTATAATTGCTGATTTGTGAGCTGCAGTTCTGTAGACAGATACATGAGAGAGGCCAGATTGGTTTGAGCGGACAGAAAAGCTACAGTAACTCATATAACCACTCTGTATAATTGTGATGAAACACAAGCATCTCAGAATGTATAACATGTTGACCCTTAAGGTGGATTCACTTCTTTCGGCCAAGAACAGAAAGCTGTAGTGGGCACAGACTAACCAAAACTGGACAGCTGAAGCCTGGAAAAACATTGCCTGACATGATGAATCATAATACTGTATCTGCTGAGGCACACAGATCAGAATTTGGCAGCAATAACATGAGCCCATGGACTTGTGTCAACAGCTCCGGGAGGTAGAGGTTGTGGAATGGTTGTGGGGTTTTTTCTTGGTACTGTACACATTAGGCTCATTAATACTAACCAATCACCTGAATGTCACAAACTATTTGAGTATTATTTCTGACCCATCATCCCATCATGGCCACAATTTATCCATCTTCTAACGACTCCTTTCTGCATGATAATGTACTATGTCTCAAAGCAAAATCGGTTCTAAATAAACATTACAGCGAGTTATGATAATGTACTATGTCTCAAAGCAAAATTGGTTCTAAATAAACATTACAGCGAATTCAGTGTTTTTCAGTAGACTCCACCAATGCACAATCAATGCACCGAAGCATAACCAATGCAGAATCCAATAGGACACCTTTGGGATATAGTCAATTAGGCGATTATGGGTGCACCTGAAAATTTGCAGGAACTTCATGATACATTTATTTCAATATAGACCAGATTCTCAAAGAAATGATTCCAACATCTTGTGGAATCCATGTCATGATGATTTGCGTCTGTTTTGATTGCAAAGAGAGGCCCCAGCCAGTATACTGTAGTTTAGTGTTCCTAATAAAGTGCTCGATGAGTGTAGTTTACAGTTTCTACACAGAAAGTATAAACACTAGGACAGGCATTAAATCCAATCACAGTGCTGCACATTACTGGAAAGACTGAGACACTCCATTCCAGAATGAAACAGTCACTGTCATTATCTGGAGAATGTCACAACATCTTTATCTTCTGTTATTTTAGTCTCTCTCTCTCTCTCTCTCTCTCTCTCTCTCTCTCTCTCTCTCTCTCTCTCTCTCTCTCTCTCTATCTCTCACACACACACACACACACACACACACACACACACACACACACTCTGTCTCTGTGTGTGTGTGTCAGTTGTGAGAGAGACCAAGTCGAGCAAAACAATCTTGAACTAGATTTATGGTTAGTGGTAAGGTAGCAGTGGCAAAATAAAGAATACGTTATTGTCAAATTTAAAGAGGTGCTGTGCAGTGGATGTTTCAGGAGAAATGCTTAATCTATTACAGCCACTAAAACTATGCATGGATGCATATTTGTGTGGCAACCAAGCACTTACTCATCTCATCCTAAACTCTATGCAGCTGTTCTGCCTGTGGCTCCAGTATACCTGCCAAAACCTACTCATGCTGCCTCTACACAAGCATCCGTTTGCCTCCAGCTGGTGACAGTTAGACAAAGCCTGAGCTCCAGTGGAATACAAGCCAGCAACATAAAGTCCCCAAACTAATTTATTACTTAGTAAAGAACAGGATATTGTGTACAGAGCCAGGGTTGATACCCCATGCTACTCTTTTTTAGAAAAAACACCAGCATGCTCAAAAACACATTACAAACAATTGTGGTTTGGAAGAATGCTCATCTGCATATTCCAGGTTTCTATGATACGTGCTAGTACTGCGCATGCCAACACACGTCTACTCCTTTGACTTCTCTTGCCATCAGTACTGGCTTGCTTCATTCTAATGCTCACCTTCTGCTGCTGCTGACGGTGCAGTTTACGAGTTTAGAGTTTATGCAAGCACATCCTTCAGTGTATAATCTCATTGATATTCTGTAGATTTGTACCTAAGGAATTATAAAAAAAATTGGCCTATGCTCATACAAGGATGTCTACTCACAATTCCTTCATGCTGACCATCTTCTGAACACATTTAACACCATCTGAAACTTACTCCTCTACATCTGTACATAGTATGATCTCTCTGGTGTCACCTAGAAGGGAATGAGTTTCATTTTGTCTCTGGTTCCTTGTAGGGTTTTCCCTCATGTCATCTCAGACTATCCACCCTGGTTTGTTCATTAGGAGTCAAAATATCCATTTGTAGCTGTGAAAACTATATTTTTCCAGTGTCTATTTTTAATGTGATATGTAAATAAAATTAAATGATTTGAATTGATAGTAATTGCAAAAAGGTATACAGTACAGCCCTAATAAATGCTACAATAAATGCTCTAACAGTGATGCAGATTAAGCCAAAAAGCAGCACGTATTTGTAGGCAATAATTATGGCAAAGATATTTTAAACGTCTGGGAAGTTTATTAAGAGCCAACTGAAAATAGAAGTAATGGCCTTCCTGCAGGGAGAGACAGACTCTTGTCTAGCACTGTTATCATAAAACCGGTCACAGGAAGGTTTCTCATAAACATCAATTTCAGACCGGTCCAGATTTATTGTATATATCTAATCTAAAACACAGCAAAGTTTTCAGATTATATTTCTAGGGTTAGAAACTGCCCAACACCAGATGTCCTCTTAAGCTTACCTTCGCATGTATCTGTGTCTTGTCTGAAAACATAACCCGGGGGACATGTACAGGTGTAGCTACCTGGAATGTTCCTGCATAATCCATTATCACAGAGCAGTCTGTTCACCAGGCATTCATCAACATCTGCAAAGAGAATTAATGATGAATTAATAATCAAGACAGACAGAGAACTAGGCAAATCAACTAGACCAGAAGTAAATGCATTGATCTGAAATCATACTCTAAAAATGAATTTCTTAAAACATAAAAGAGAGAACAAAACCAGCAGATCCAATCCTTAGGCACTGAAAAATTATGTTAATAATGATGCTAATAAAGGATCTGAAAGGAGAGATTTTGCCTATGATACAAACATGAGGAATGCAGAAACGCAGATAAGCAGATGGCAAGTATTTCTATATTGCTTAGACATTGCTTTCTATTATTGTCAGAAAAATGTAAATACAAATTTGAAATCATATACAATATCAAACTAACAGGCAGCTCTTTAGATTTACCAGTAATAAATCTGTAAAAGGCAAATCTTTACAAAGAAAATTTCTCATTGACATCTCATTCAAACATGGCAAATAGTACAGTATTTCTGAAGTCTACACACTACTCAGTGGATGTTTATGAAAGCTAATAACAAATGAATACAATATGATCAGATGATAATACTAAATTATGCCTGCTTACCTAAACAGGCCCGGCCGCTCTGGTCAGTCTCATAGCCTGTGTTGCAGATACAGCGGTAGCCTCCTCTTAGATTCTCACATACTCCGTTTGAGCAGATATCAGGATCCAGTGCACACTCATTAATGTCTGTGGGTGAAACAGCAGCTGCAAAATTACTTGGACCAAGCCAATCCATACTGTACAATTCTATAGGTTACAGCAGTAAAGATTACCCGTTCCATCAACTGAAAATCCAATCCCACTTTGACACAAAGCATTGAATTCCGCTAGATAAAAAGAGAAAAAAAAATATTATTTGGTCCTAGGTAAAAAACCTGAAGAAAACCCAAGCAAACCCAAGGAGAACACGCCATGCTAACAGTAAAAAAAGAAAGTGTCAATGCATTCGCACATGGTGTACACTCAACACACATGCAAGCTTACTTACACAAAGCACAACTAGCTTCATATGTCCAAATTATACCATAGTTTTTTCCCTTAGTGGCGTTTGTCCCTTAGTGGCGTTATTTGCCTATATACAGTATATTTATCATGTTCAATAAAATGATAAACTAAAAAAAAGGTGAAAAAGAAAGCATGCATTTTATCTAAAATCTCATACAAGATTGACAAAACAAGATTTTCAAACTACCCACAGCACAAGTTTTATTTTATTATGTAGAGGATAAACATAACTGATAAGCTAAATGAGGATCTCAGGCTCAAACGAATCAGCTACACATCTGTATAGCAGGAGAAAGAGATAACTATGACGATGATTCTCAAGATAATATATGTACAGTAGATGAAGTTACATTTTACATTGTTGAGTTGACAAAATCTTACCTGCAAGTTCTCTATTAAGCGTAGTGAGATTAAACGGCAAAAAAGGTTAGACATACAGTATGTACATCTATAAAGCCTGGAGTATAATAAAAGGTGAACTTGTTTCTGAAGAAGGGAACAACAGAACTACACGGAGAGTGAATAAAGGGCTTGGTTCAGGAGGCATTCATACAAACTTTCCCTAAATATTTAGACTACATTATGATTGTGTGTGATCTGGATTCCCAATATCATTATAGACATATCAGCACTAGAGAGATCTCCAGATGGCTTGAACTCAGCTACAATGTTAATGCCTCCAGTCAATGTTTCCAAGCAGGATGATCTTGTTAAATGGAAAATAGACCAATAGCATTACATGCTCAGAAAAAAATGTAAATAATAAACCGTGTATGGGTTTGGCAGGGTGTTTTGGGTAATTTAAAAAAAAAATGTACCTGAATTCAGGGCAGGACACAGTTGGCAGGGCTCCCCAAAGCTATAGTCTGTGCTAGCACAGCAGCACACTGATTTAGTGACTGCTCCATGGAAAGGGTGAACACACACACCCTTTTTAATAGCTCCATAGCAGGTGCTGCGCATATGTGTGTCTGATAATGAAAAGATATGAGGAAATCAAGCAATACAGCCAAAAATCAACATACTATGTCTGATAAAGAGAACATTTAAAAACATACTGTAAATATAGAAGCTTCAGTGCATATAATATATCATTAGTGTGTATGAATGTGCAATCTGAGTTTAAAGTATTGTGATTTAGAGGGTGTAGTTATCTCATTGAAGCACTGCTCAACTCCAAACTGCAATTCACTGAATACAATATATACTATATATATACAAACACAAAATACATTTACATTTCTGGCATATGGCAGACATCCTTATCGAAAGTCATGTACAAAAGTGCTTTTATTGTTTCTATCGATCAATACATTAACACTGGTTCACTAGGTTACAAAGATGGTACTTAAGATGCTAAAGTCTGTGTTTTTTTGTGCATGCAATAATGCAATGAGGTATTACCGTATTATTTAGTATTCATACTAAAATGAAACATGATGTACACAAATATACCAAACATTGCACTTATTAACCCAGAGGCACACACACTAAAACAATGGATAACACATTTATACACTAACAGTAGATTGAACTTGTTATGCTACGTCTTCATTCATTTTGTCTTAATGCATTCATGAATCTATTAAAAGGGTAATTGTATTAAGCTGTTTCCATGATTGTCTTCCCCAAGAATCAGGATCCTAAGAATGTCTTCATATAACGAGAGAATTACACATGAGTCATACAGTAAAAGGCTACCCAAGGCAGTCAGCCAATAAAAAGCCTTGGCTCAGTTTTCAGTCTAAATTTCAAACAGGTTGTTGACACTCCACCATTTGTTAAGAGGGAAAAAGGGGCTCGAGTAAGCAACAGTGTGAATGCGTCTTAATAGTGTTAATAGCATCATCCTTTTTGTAGCAACCAGGAGCTGTGTAATGTTGGTCTAATGAGTATGTCACTTGTCAAGGCTGTATCTAATGGTAAACTGGATGAATCAGTATTTTCTTGTGGAATACTTATAGCTTCCATGCTGTCAAACCCACAAAAATAAGTAAATTTTTTTGTACTTGTACTAGAGTGTATGTATAAATGTGTTTTCATTTTCTTACCCACACATGAGCGTCCGTCAGGTCCAACAGTCAGTCCTGCCAAGCACTCACACCTGTAAGAACCTTCTGTATTTATACACCGCCCATTTATACAGGTACCAGGGTTCAAGCACTCATCAATATCTATGAGAATAAACACGCGTTAGTAAATACAAACACTCTCACAAACAAACAAAAAACACATCCAACAACCAAATTTGATGAGAGAACTTTTGCAACTTCAGTGTCAGAAATTTAAGATAGAAGAGAAAAAAGATGTGTTTGATGAAAGTGTGTTACAGATGTATAAGTGACAACAAGACACACCTGTGCAATAGCGACCGCTTGAGGCAAGTGTGAAACCAGGTTTGCACACACATTTAAAGCTGCCATCTTCATTGATGCACATGCCATTCAAACACATGTTTGTTATGGAACATTCGTCATGGTCTGCATGTAAAAGGACATCAAAAGAGTAGTTTTCATGTAGATGAGGAATGTTAACCAACCACTGACGCACAGGTAAATGATGACCAGATGCATTCATAAGATTTGGGTGATATTGGTATGACAGAATCGTTAGTGATACAGTAAAATCAGAATGTATGATTATTTTTATTCCACTCTCTAACACACTGCAGACACTCGTGTTGGCACACTGTTGATTTCAAGTCTTACCCATACAGTTCCTGCCATCTGGTGTTAGCTGGAATCCTGCATTGCAGATGCACCGGAAACTACCTGCCATGTTCAGACAGCGGCCGTGCTGACAAAGCACACCATTATGCAGGCATTCATCAGTGTCTGTCACAAAGCACACAACACCAAGCTTCAGACATGAATAGCTACCAAAGTACTCTGAGGATTGGTATAAAACACTTGTGTGGTTTTGAGTATTTCTAAGTGTTTGAATAGTTTTGCTTTGATATTCATTTTATAATTATAAACAGATAAGCACTAGATCTGACATTTCAGTTCAGTTCATTTGAGTGCACCATAAAAAAAAGTCTTTCACAGACTCAGCCAAAGTCTACTCCCTGTGAATGTAACATGCAATTAAGGATTTTTGTTTTCAGATGTGGAATATTGAAACCCTTTCGATTAAAAGGCCTTAATCCATCCCAGTTTAATCTAGCAGGTGTGCTGCATTATTTAAGACTCACCAATGCAGGCCTGCTTGCCTGGAGGCCTGTGAAAGCCTGTATGGCACTTGCAATAGTAAGAGCCAGCAGTGTTCACACAGTCTCCATTTGTGCATGGGTAGGAAGCACATTCATTTATATCTATAAAACACAAATAAATCCTGATATCGCACTAAAATATTTCATTAATTTAGAAATGCAGAAGTGCAGTCATCAATTTGGTTTGAATGTTTTGTTAAGATTTCTACCTCTGGGACCGGAGAAACAATTATACCTTGTTATTGCTAAGTGCTAATTGCAAAATATTCTCTACATATCCTCCAACATCTTAACTGAGTTTTAATTACCTGAGCACTCCTTTTGGCTGTCCACTTGGTAGCCGATATTACATTCACAGCGGTGACCGAACCCCACTGGGATACAGCGGCCATTAAGACATAAGTTAGGCATCAGCAGGCATTTGTTTGTGGTCTGATTTAAACTAACTGGAAAATAAACATACAGCATGTTAGTGTATATTCCTGTGAAGCCTACAGAAAAATACAGGTTTTTGATGTTTTTGTACTTAATTCACACTTTTGTTTCAAAATCTTTAGCTCACCAACAGGTCCTTGTGGTCTTTGTCCATTGCCATTACCATGTCCATTAATGGGAATATGAGGGATTTGGGGGATCTGGGGGATTTGGGGGATTTGAGGGATCTGTGGGATTTGCGGGATTTGCGGAAGCTCTGGATAAATATGACCATTCCCATTCGTTGGATAATGTGGTAGGCCATCAGGTCCATAGGGCTGCTGAGGAACTCTGTCCGCTCTGAAGCCAGGTTCCACATCTGGATACCCTCCCTCTAAACACATCTTTTGGAATTCATCTAAGAGATACAAAAAGATCCAGTCCCTATTATTGAAGGTACTGTAGCACAAACACTGGTATGTCCTTTTCAATGTTCTAAATAATTTATTTCTTATGTATGACACATATATTTAGATTTTCTTCTATTTACTCATTTATGCAGGAACGAAACGTATGTTCCGTCTTTTTAAAATGAAAATAAACAGAAAGGTTCTCTATTTGCAGATTGACAGACTGTGTATTTCAAGCCATGAGCATGATCATCCATCCATGATGACCTTTTACAATTTTAATGTCAAAATTCCTAACACTTAAGATACGCAAAGGGGAAAGAGCATACCAGATCTCCGGCTTGGACATATCACTGGCACTGTCCCTCGGGCCCAGCAGTGACCTCTGTCACAACAGCACTGCGCTTTAGTGTAGTGCTCAGACATCTCCTGAGCACATCGCCCACTCACCACAGCTGCAAAACAGGAACCTATGTGCTGGCCTTAAACACACACACACACACACACACACACACACACACACACACACACACACACACACACACACAAACACAAATACAGTGTTCATTACCTAATTCTTACTAAAATGGCTAAATGTTATGATTATTTACACCACAGTACTTCTATTTGATAAATTATGTTTGGTCAGAGGGTTGTTGATTAAGACACATTACATCACATCACATCACATTACCAGTCACTCACTATGAGAGAAGTAATTATTATCTTAACATCACTCCCTCATGTGTTATTCCTTAATTAATATACTGTACCTTGGCAAAGGCACAAGACATTATTTTAAAAAAACAACAACTAAAAGTAGGAGCAAGCAAAGCAGGCCTAATGTCTAATGTAAATTTAGTCACAAAAGTGAGTTGTGTAAATAGTGTTGCGATCTGAAAGGTGAGAGCGAACTGAAAGGTGCAGTAAAAGTATACTTCTCAGTTCAGATTTAAAGCTGTTCATTTACACAAGATGTAAAAAATACAAAGCTAAAGTCTTCCAGAAATTCTTAAGGGATAAAAATGTACTGCGAGCAATACATGTAACCTCTACAATATGCTGGTACTATCAGCTCTCCTTCTGTTTTTCCACTGCCTCTTTATTTATCCGATTTTGCTCTTCGTCACAGCACACATCCATATCAAGTACAACATACACACAAGCACTGAGGTGCAAAGCCCACTCTAAAAGCTACAGGGAGGAAGGCAGCTGCACTTTCCTGCATTATTTACAAGAAAAAAATGACATTCATGCAAACTTCATACAATACTCAATTTCAGTTTTTTAAATGTTTTTACAAGGAGTTTACTTGGTCATTTCTTTCAGTTTTGTTTATATATTACAAAATGTACACTAACTGCTGGGTAGAATTAACAATTAGTATGTTAGATAAAATGAGGAGATCAAATAATATTTGTATAGTATACAAATGCCTATGTAATCTGCAACATGCATCAGCATCAAGCTCCAAATGCTTTAACTGCTAGTTTTTGTCCGCATGCCTTTGGGCAGCTGGAACATATTGTTTTCGACAAAATTCCTTGAATGGATGAGCTCTTCAGAAGCTGCATGTGTTCTAAAAACTGTCACAAGTTTAAGGTTCAAAACAGAAATAATTCACAAACCCATTCACAAACCCAAAATGACTTATCCTGTTATCCTTGTATGCCCTACAGTATACAGTACTTCCACCAATAATACACACTGAATAAGTCTAAGGGGATATTATCCTGCCTGCATCTATCTTGTAGTTCAGATGCCTTTTAAGAGAGAACAACATCAGACCATAGCTTAGTTTGTATTTTTCACCCATGTCTCAGAGGAAAATAAGTGCAACTATTAATATGGTTTGATTTCCCATACAGTAATGAAGTCTCTTATGATTTATGTCTTTCAGGCTAGCATGAGGAAATGTTTGGAGTCATAATTACAGGTTAAGGTCCAGTCACTGACAATGTATGATTTTCTTCATGGCATTCGATTAAAGCTTTGCCTTTTCTACTCTCACACTGCATGGCATCTGTCTAGTCAGTCCGAGACATTCCGAGTCACTGTGAACTTTTGAAATTGACAGGGTGTGAGAGTGTGCACATGCAAACACTACATTTCTCTTGGAGGAGGTTAATCTCACCAAAGCATCGAGTCTTGTCTGCAGAGAGCAAAAATCCAGATGGACATACACAGGAGAAACTGCCAACTGAGTTGGTGCACTGTCCTCCATCACACACATGTGGAATTGTGGTGCATTCGTTCACATCTGGGTGGAATTGAAGAGGAGAAATTCCTGAATTGTGATAAAGGCTGCACAATTCTTGATGAGATTGGAATCAGAATATGTGTACTTAACAACATGTATATTTATAAAATACTTACATTGGTATTATGGGACCTACATACTGTATTCCTAGCAGATGTTTGTCAGTGACAGCTCATCTACTTTTTTGAATGACTAAATTACTGGTGCATTTGTACTGTAATTGAACTTTTTAAAGAAAAATATGAAGTAATATTTTCTAAGAAAAACATAAAATAATAAAATAAAGAAACTTTATTCATATTCAAGAACCGTTGTATATATAGCACATTATATCTTAAGTCTCCGGCAATATTAACAGATGGTGAAATAACTTGTTATTGTTTAAAACAACTACACCAAATAACCTGTTGGAGATTACAAATAAAACATTGTATTGCTGTCTTTTTATTTTTTGGAAGATGAGGAAGATATTAGTCATTATCTAATTAGCCTTTTTTTGGTAAGAGTAAACCTTGACAAGGCTTTACTTTCATTGTCATTGTTGTGTCATTTGTGTTGGGATTGAATAGTGTTTATGTCAAATCAATCAGCACAAAGAAGTGTTTTGGTAGCGTGAAAATCAAACAAACCTGTTTCTTGTTAGGAGACGAGAGAGTTTGTGAACTAGCACGAATAGAAAACTGGCAGTGGAGTGAAGTGAGCCCTTACATTTATCTCTGTGAAGTGAACTGTGGTCACTGTGGAGTAAACTAACACTAAGCAGCACTCACATGAGGCGATGACCAAAAGAAGAACACAAAACAAATTTCACTCAGTCCACTTATGGTGAAACTCATTCAGGTGTAATGACCAAATCATAAATAAAATTTAAATATGAACATAGCGTGTAAAATAAACCTCTTGTTTGCATTTGTTAATTAGTTCATTTATATTCATTTGTGACTTGTTATTGCAAAGCATGCTATTAAACTAGTAATTATACTATTGTATTATCATATAATGAGCCAGAATTATGAGGGTAATTAAAAAAAACATCCTCTGGTGTGTAACAGGTAAAAACAGAAGTTTCTGTGACTTTAATAAAACAAAAACTATCATCCATACTATGCTAGCTGTAATCATCATAATGCCAACAATTTATAATCTAACTAAAAATATAATAAATATAATATAATACAAATATGACACATGCCACATGACTGTTTGCACCTAATCCACAGTTATGGATTATTAATCCATGTTTTGTGTAGCATCTTTTGTCTAGATTTTGTCATAGTTATTTTGTCTCCTACTCATGTTACATTTAAGCTGTTACCTTGTCTCCCTTCTGCTCATTTTTAATTCATGGACTTTGGCTTTAGGTTTCACTTGCACTTGCATCTGTCTCTTAATTGCTCAATTGCTGTTAATTGCAACAACAAAAAAACCAGTGAAGAATCCATATTTGCTTACCCTCACACTTATTGGTGCCATCATTCAGGCGATGCCCAGCAGGGCATTTGCACTCATAAGAGCCCACAGTGTTAATGCAGTTTCCTCCTTGGCACAAACCTGGTACAGCCTGGCATTCATCAACATCTGTACAAAGAATTATGATCAGACAGTGTAAAAGTACTACTCAACAGTACTAATGCAATAATGTGCAAGTATATAAAGGATTATAGTGGAAAAAAACTAAAATTACTTGTAGCTATCATGTAATCATCATATAATATACATATATATCATATATATATGTACTACTGATCAGAAGGTTATGAGTTCGAATCCCCAGTCCAAGTTGTCACTGCTGGGCCAGTGAGCAAGGCCCTTAACCCTCAATTTCTCAGTTGTATAAACTGAAATAAAAATGTAAGTCACTCTGGATAAGGGTGTCTGGTAAATGTGAATATATTTTGTTAGTTCTGAGCTGAGAAAATTAGCTAAAAATATCTCCTTGTGTTAACAGCCATTTCAGTCTTCTCCAAACTTACAAAACCTGGAACCTTTTAACATGGAAAGCATATAACATGTAAAATTGTTGACAAACAGGGTGATAGATGCATGGATGGATGGATGGATGGATGGATGGATGGATGGACAGACAGGCTAATGCAAAGAGACACCAAGAAAAACAAACATGTAAATATTCATAACGTCTGTGAACTTTACCCCATTCTTTTTGAGCTGTTTTCATCCCATTTTTCTGTCCTATTTATCCATTTGCCAATTCTTACCCACCAGTCAGCTCTCCGCTGTCCAACAGCTACCAACCAGGGAGAGCAAAGATACATAAGGCCACTGTGATCACAGGGGAGATAGTATGTCTTGCCTCCTACCCAAAGAACATGGTTCACTTTGTTCTTTTGGCTCCCGAAAACAGATGGCTGTAGATGGATTCTAACTTGTGATTTCTACACAATTGGGTGAACTTTTTAGTTGTGTTACTTGTGAGCTAAGCATTTTAAAAGATTTCTTGTCATACTTATTAATGCTATTAATTTTCTGTTGACATTTATTAGTATTAACTGAAATGTAATCTGTAGAGTTCATCAGCACAATTTTAGAAGCTTGTTGCATTTAATCACCTGGGGTCCAGTTTTTCTTTCACTTCAAACTGTGACCATATGAGCTTTCAAGAGACAAATCTGTGAGATAGTAGCACCATCACGTCTCACCAATATCTTCCTGTAGCCTACACCCTTCATAAAAGAGCCCTTTGCACAGGATCTTGAGTGGACAGTCTGCAGAGGAGCTGCCAGCTGTGTTGCAGCTGATGAGTAGGTCTAGGAGCAGCTTAGATTTCATCTGTATACAAGAAATGTAGACACCCACAGAGTCCTACTGCCAAAGCAAAAGGTTTTACTCAAATCACCAAAACCAGGAGAGATATTAAGTCACTGTAAAAATCAAATTAAAAATGACTGAAGGATTCTGTGAGGAGTGTATTATTGGGAGTTATTTCAAAATTCATTTTGTATATTCTGGCTCCTTAACTTGTGAGTTACAGTGTCCACAAATCGACTGTACATACAATTCAGTCAGTTTCTCACAGCAAAATAATCAGAATGGCATGATATAGCAGGATCTATAGTTCATTAATCAGAATTACTTTGCAATGATGAAGCTCACAAATCAGATTTAATCAGTGGAGTTAGTGATTAAGTTGAGCCTACTTAAGTAATTATCCTAAATAATACATTAAAACATGCACAGATTCTGAAAGCGCTTTGTTTTTTGTAGCTGGTTTTAACCCTTTTGAGTGTAATGCAGGTCAAACAAAGTTATTCCAGATGAGCCTGTGGTGCCAGTGTTGGTGTTGAAACTTGGCAAAGGAAAAAAGCATCTCAGTGGATGCAGTAGAGCATACACTAAATTGTTACAGTATGCAGAGCATCCACTTTGAAACCCAAGCCAAGATGTATATGGGGGGTATCAAAGGTCCACGCATTTCAGTGGAGGCAATATTTGGAAGCATGATAGACACAGATGGAAACTCACAATGTCTAAAAGCTTGTTTCATTCTGATCCCTGAATAAAGGCAGACACTTAGAAGGCAAAAATTAGACAAATCAAGTGATTGTTCTGTATCCGGTGCTGTGTGTGGGGTGACTGCAGTGAATACTCCCTCTTCATTCCAGCACAACAGAGGACCTGACTGAAGCTTAAGCCTTGCTCCAACATGCTGCCTCCTCCATTTGTGCACAATCACAGGGGAGTCACAAAGCCTAGCCTGTGCTTCTGCTTTGGGTGCAGGCCACACAGGAATTCCACTCATCTCAAATCAGGTAAAGAATGAAGAATTTTGACCATACTATATAAGTTAAGGTTGCATGTTTTCACTGTATCCATTAAAATGAGATGCTGTCCTCAGTTTATCCTGTTTCAAAAATACTAAAAATACTGGAAAATCTTGTGCTTTCTCTTCAAAAAACAAAACAAAACCCATTTCTATGTGGAGAGCATAGTGTCAAAAGTGGGAGTTGTGCTACTTTTACTGTCTGTGTGAAGTTTTGCAGGTTCTCACATGTGGCCATATGGATTTTCTTCTCTTATTTCCCAAGTAAAACATTTAGACAATCTGACAACCATAAATTGCACCTAGGTACGAATGAAAGTGCAAAAATGCGTCTGTGTGCGTGTGTGATGCCCTGTAATTTCTGTAATTAATCTTGTAATTCTTCATTATAGTACAGTCTAACTAAATGAGGTGTACAGTAATCACACCACCCACATTTAACTGTATAGATTAGCTTATAACAGCCGAATGGTAAATTATAAATGTAATAAATGCTGACCTTGGCATGCTCCGGTACGAATGTTGGGAATGAAGCCTCTGCGGCAGGGCTGTGTTTGAGCAGGGCATTCCTCACATGGGTGACCCCAGGCTCGGCCAACAGTGGCACAGCACAGCGTCTTAGTGCACACAATGCCACTCACCTGGCTCTGGCACATCTTGTTAACGACCTGGGAGAAGCATGGACCTGTTCTGTAATCTGTGAAGAAAAGTTTATCATTTTCTAGATAACTCAAGCTACTCTTGAAATCAGAACAAAACAAAGACATTTTTATATATTTTTTCCATAAGCAATAAGGTGTCATTCAGAACTTAGGGGAAGAAGCCAACAGGTACCCCGCCTATGTTAAGAGAACTTTAAAAAAGCATGCTGGGAGAAACTCACTCTTAATGGTTGAGAAAATCAAGTCAAGAATGTGCAAAGCATGTAAAAAAGAATGCAAAAATGGTTTAGTAATGGTAAGAAATTGATGGTTTAAATATAAATATATGAGATACTGTAGTTTCTAGAGTTTAAACATTTTAGAAACTGTGTTAGAAAGTTTTTTGCCTGTCATGACACAGTTGAACCTTAGGTGAACGTGACCAGAGTGTTTTGTTTGCAGTATTTCCCTCACATCCATCACTGTTACTCTCTAGGTTCCATATCCAAGGGCTGCATAAACATACAGTATCTCTAAGCTCTTTCTCATCTGCACGTATTCACATTTACAGATGACAAGTAAGGGGACATACAGCTGCACTGGGATATTTCAACAGTCCAGGGATAATTCAACAGTCCATGCACTGCCACTATAAGACCACTTTTAAACTGTTTCATAAATATTTACAGAAAAGCTTGAAAACCAAGACAGGAAGTCACTCGGGGAAAAAAAAAGAAAGATGTCTGCCAGAAAGACAGTATTCACTGCTTAATAAGAATTAGTGAATATGTAGATTGTGATTTGGCTACATAAGGTTCAGTATTAGGGAATAGAAATAAGATATAGACATGCACATCTATTTTCTTGTTATTTGAATTGATAACATATTAAATATTACAAGCTTAGTATTTAGAGTTGTCACAGAGCTGGTCAAGCCAATCACAGTTGATAGATTCTTTTCCTGCCTCTGCCCTAGTTTGAACTTACCATTATTATTACTGAATATAACCTTGAACCAAATCCAAATGTGTTGATGACTCGAGATCAGCAAAGACCAGAAAAGCATTGCTCTACATTTATACCTGTGACAATCTAAAAGTTTATTCTATATTGTAGTGTTTTCGAGCATGAAACAAAGGCACAGCAAGTAACATGTGATATGCATTATAGAAATTTTTTATCAGAAACTTCAACCAGTATTTATTTAGAATTTTTTTTCTTTATATTTTTTCTTTAAAATCTTGCATATTGGTTTGCTTGCATATTGGTTTTCACATTATTTGACCTCTTAACTGCCATCCGATGTTACACAAACTAACTCTTAAACCATACAGTAAAATGACGTGAACCAATGTCAAAGTCCTGACACAATCAGCCCCAATTTTAAATGACTGATATCAATGCACACACTTATGCATGCAAGGGAGAGCAAAATATTGTGCATTCTCAAAATATCTATTATACAACTGTTTAGTAACATGTTCAATAATTAAATCAAAAAAGCTATCATTTGAACCTATTTCAGTTTTTCTCTGTTTTACATGTTTGTTTTTTTCTCTTGCAAACTTTCTAACACTTACACACACCGAATGTGTGAATGTGGTCAACAGGAAAAAATACCAGTGATTGTAGCCTGGTGTTTAAATCAGTGAATGACTTGAAAGCATTCCTGCTTCTTTGATTATAGGGATTTGATGGCTTTGGAAGTGGTCAGAAGCGCTGTGAAACTTTTCTATTCCCCTTCCTCTGAAACCTGCCAGACAAAGACACTTATTATCTGACCCCAAAGACAGACATCCTCAACATATGGGGTAATATGGAGTACTTGCCTGGACAGGATTGACATAGTCAGTTATTAATTCTGTAGCAGGAGTTTCTTTGTGGTTTTGATGTTTGCAATGTACTACATGTCAGATGACTGTGGTGACCTGAAAAGAACCAGGGTTCTGTTTTTTCTACCGTCACCCTGAACTGTAATATTCAACACTGCTTAGTTCACCCACATCTGCTCTTACTCACCACACACTTCTGATGTCTTTCCCAGACATACACACTCACACAGAGAGAACTGACAAACATAAATATCATTTTCACGAGTAGATTTGGTATACTGCTGCTGTTATGGAAGTGACAACACCTGTGAGTCATCCAACTCAACATATAACTAATAAAAAAAATAATAATAAAAAATCAATGACATCATATCATGATACAGATATAAAACAACAAGAAATACTTTGAGTGAGGGCATTAACTACAAAACTATATGGAAATTCTATTCTTCATTCTGAATAATGCAGTAAAATTATAGGATAATCAAAAGAAAAAAAGAACAACATATTAAATTGACAGAAAAATATGCAAGCAAAAGAATGGAACTGAATCCCTCTCCCCATCAATCATGGGCAGCATATTGTACATAATAAAAAAGAATGTAGTAGCCAATATGAGTAGGGAAAATAGCAGAATAAGGATGACAAAATGTTTGCTTGTCTTTACCTCTTTCACACTGAGGACCTGTGAACCCGTACACACATGCACACCGACTGGGCCCAATGCAACGGCCACCATTCTGGCACTTCTTTTCACACACCGCTGAAACACATCCACAAATACCGTATCATAAGTGCAGAATATATTGCTGAATATCTCCTTCTACCTCCATTAACCTAGGAATGTAATAGCGGCTGGTCAAGGTCATGTTAACAACAGCTGCAGCCAATATTGTTATTTATAACATTTACAGGTCTCGTAACTGTAAAAGCAGTGACATTATTTTGTCTCCATAAGTCTAAACAATTGTCTATATTTACTAAAATATTTTGTACTGTGTGTGTGGTTATCACAAAAGTGTGGGAAGTGAAGCACTTGACACTTTACTTAAAGCTGTTATTTACTGATCACACATAATGAATTTAATGCAATAAATAAGCCATACAGATAATAATGAGCATGAAATCTATGCATATATTTATATCATTATTCATAGCCTACAGACCCACAAGCCATTCTGAAATCCACCCCATGTGGTAATCACTCCAAGTTTAAAACTTACATAGTTTGTTTCCATTTTTAACTGGTTAAAGAACAAAAGTGCTATATACAGAGTCATCCTTCCCATTTTGCAGATACAATTGGTAGTTTTGCTTGTTACGTAAAAACTCTTCATAAGTAAAATTCCATAAGGATGCTATTTAGTGGTTTAAAGACATTAACAGATTAAGAAATCCTTGCTTTGTGCACAGAGGCATTGTCATGCTAGAACATGTTTGGGCCCCTTAGTTCCAGTGCTGGAAATCTTAACACTACAGCATACAAATACATTCTATAAAACTGTGTTCTTGAAACTTTGTGGCAAACTACATACAGTATGTGTGATCAGGTATCTGCAAACCTTTGGCCATAAAGTGTATGACGGAGACATCCAAGCCTATTTATGATGGCAAAAACACCAAGATATATGTCTTCCTAAACATACTTACGTTGCCCACAGTAGTTTCCTGTGTAACCCTTCTGACACTGGCAGTGATCCACTTCACACACACCTCCATTCATACATCTGATGCTACATTGCTGAGCTGCAGCACAGAGAGAAAAAGAAATGCTGTAAACTCAGGAAAATCCATGCTGATGATTCTGTACACAAATCTGTCTGCACTCTATTAAAACTCCATGATGGTTTATAACCCCAAAGGGACGTGGTTATATTAAACAAATGTTGTTGCTGCCAAAATAATAAAGCTATTTGAGAAAAAACTTTCATATCCAAAGTCATGTATTTATTCAGGATAAAGAACTGATTTAGTCATAATTACATGATTTGGCAGCACAAGTAGGAGCAATTTGACCAGTGGGGCACGTGCACATGTTGGGCCTGGAACAGTAGCCTTCACCACAGCTGTTACGGCATATTGCTGTAGTGGAAATAGGATGTGTTAATACAGTAATAATGAACTCACAAAATTAAAAAGCAGCATCACAATGAAAGGGTAAATGAATCAAAATAGTTCAATCATGATGGTAATGCTTCAAGAATCATTTTCCCTTTAACATTGTGTACTGTGAGTCTACTAAGGACAGCTGATAAGTTGTGATCAGGCATATTTCAATACAATTCACCATGGCAAGATATTTGTATACTGAATCTTGTTTTATGGCAAATTAATAAAAGCTGACATACTGTAATTTTTAAACGTACATTGTGCCTGTGTTTTTGTATTTTTTGGCTTGTTAAAATATCCAAAGCAAATACTGGTGCATCAAATGAGACTTTGTTGATGAGCAAATTAATATTTTAGTCATCATAAAAAATGTCCTTTAATTGAAATTTTATTATGTTAATAAAAAATTGTAAAAACCCATTTATGAGGTCTTGAATCAATATGAAGGGTTGTTTGCTCTTCGTGTTTACCTTTAAATGTAATCTGGAAATGTACTGTGCAGCTCTTTCACACCAGAACCAATCAGCAGCCTCCATTAAACAGCTCGTAGGCTTTAAGAGGAAAACCTGTGTTTTTGTCCTACTGACCAACTGAGAAACAGTTTACTGTGTGTAACATCTGGTGCATTACTTACGTACGATACATTGGTTGCCCCCGGGCAAAGTCTTCCAGCCTGGACAGCAGTAAGAGTGCAAACGAGATCCACACACATTTGGCCTGTTGAAAAATGTTAATAGCTTACCTCAGTTTTAGGGTTAGAACTCCAGTGTTAGTCTACTAAGAAAAGTGCATTTCACTTAAATTTGTAAAAGCTAAGATGACGTGAAGGTTCTGTGATATTTCTCTTATTCTTATTAGGATTGTTTAAGACAAGAGGATAACCATGAACAAACAAACCAAATAAAGATTCCCTATTTTCTATATGCTCAGTAGTACAAATTGTAAAAATAATAACGCATATCAGTCTCAGGTGGGTATTTAGAAGTCAAATAGCCAGATCGTTGTAATTTGTTCTGTAACATCTCGTCATCTACTGCCAAACGCTTACAAGTATTTAGTCAACTACCATGCAAAAAAAATAAAAATAAAAAAAACATAATGAATGTAAAATTACTTCAAGATGAAATAAGAAAATAGGCCTCCATACGGACCAATGTTTATTTCCATGTACACACAGCTGCTGAAACAAATAAGGCAAAGTGAATCCAAATGTGTTGGAGCACTAATCAGTGTAATAGCGTGACTTCTTTTTAATACAAGTCAGATTTCTTCTCTTCGCTACCAATCTTTTTCCACAGTGACACATCCCTCTAGGTTTGGACGGTATGGTACAAGCCCTTTGTGTCCCTCCCTTCAAGTCAAGTCAAGTCAACTCGACAAGTCAAGTCGTCAAGTCAAGTCAAGTCAAGTCAAGGCTTATTGACTTCACTTGACTTCTTAATTAACTGGGACCTTCTTAAAGGTTTTCAGTCATGTTTTCCTGGAAACATGAGCACGAACATTTATAGACGTATTTATAGATCTCGTATCATATTTATAGATCTCCGGGGTTAGTACTTTGTAAAGTTTCAGCCAGAATAGAGTCTTAATGGCAGAGAACCTTCCTGTTTCTCAAGAACACGAGTTTGCGTCTTCTTACGTTGTCTGTACTTTGTCTCTCCCGTGTTTTATACCATAAATAGTCCATAATCATCACGTCTTGTTTATGAATTTCGACTGTTCATAAATAAGCACTTATGAGCAAGATGTTATAAGTAAATAATCTGCTTTGCTCTGGGCTACAAACGATGAAGAGTTCTCCAAAAAAATAAAAAAATAAATATATAAATAAATAAATCAATGTGTAAATCGCTGGCTGAGACCGTTTGAATGAAAAAATACCTTAAGAGTTTGAAATGCACGTTTACCTGGCGTTGCTATGGTAACAGCGCAACGCTTGTTTGCGGTTTGGGACGCAGCCGCTTTAACGGACGCTAGAAAGCAACTCACCCTCTGAGCGACTCCTGTTTGCCGCGTCTCCTCACTCGGCTGTCGGCGGTTTGTGAGCTGCGCTCCACCTGGAACTGGCTTCTCCCGGGCATCTCTCCGGATAAACTCCCTACTAGAGCACCAAGCAGAGCTAAACAACCTGCCAAACACCTCAAATTCCCTTTAGACCACATGATAAAATCCTTATAGCGCTGTCCTTCTCACTCCAAAAAATAATCCCCCAAAACCGAACAGCTAGGCTTTAATCATGGCAGTTACAAGAAGTTCACGCTCTTCACGACGTTCAGCGGTTCCTTTGAAGTAAGAAACTATCCAGAACAAACCTCCCGTAAATGAAGTAATGAAACTTCTGACATGTGGAGAATTTTGTTTCAGCAGTTAGCGTAGAGCTCCTCGGTATGATGTGACCGTCTCGCGCTCCTCTGGGGATTCTGGCGCGAATGTGATGTGCGCGTGCAGCCCACAGGTAGAGAGAGTGAGAGTGCGCGAGCGTGTGTGTGTGTGTGTGAGGGAGAGAGAGAGAGATGTAGGCTGAAAAAAACATTACTTTCATACCCATCATGGCTCACACTGTACATCTGTATCTCTTACATTAGATTACGATCACTGACGCTGTACTACTGCTCCTGTAGTGTTAAACTAACCCAGGCAGTTCTTTGAAAGTTATATCTTTAAAACACATTTAATTTCTTGTCATAATTACAAGATAAGGAATGTAAAAAGTGTTTTGTATGTCTGAGGCTGTAATCTGTAATTTCCTCATCTGTCATTGTGCACTCTGATGCCCTGCAGCATTGGGCTGATAAAAGTGAAGCTGCATCCTGTTTGCCAAGTGTGTGTGTGTGTGTGTGTGTGTGTGTGTGTGTGTGTGTGTGTGTGTGTGTGTTTAGAAGTCAATAAAACCAACACATTCCATAGGTCCATAAATCTGCATTACTGTCTGACAAGATGGTTTTCATAGAAATCAGTATATCTCTGCTGACCTCTAGTGAGGGAAAGTTATTAATTTCTCTGATATTTTAAGTTAACACACAGTACAATGAGACATGACCAGCTACCTTCTGTCCAATCAGTGGATTTGCACAACCAGTCTCTTCTGCCCAACTAGGGACTCTTGCCCAGCACAGGACTTCAAGAAAGTCAGAATGAGTTTACACAAAGTATTAAATGCAGATGTGCCAGTAATTGTAGCAATATGTTTTTATTTTTGTGCATTTGAGTTAAATAAACACAGACATTTTTCATAACCATTGGAACTAATCTTAACCAAAAGTCCCATTAATTCCAGGCCTGACTTAATTAAAGGTGGTATTCGTGCATTTTTACTTCTTAGCAGTTTTTCACAGTCTCATGCAGATCCGCAAGTGATTTCCAGATTTTACTCTGCTCTCAATCACCTACCTACAGTACTAATTCACATAAGCGATGTCTCGTTGTATATACTACACCATCACCGCCCACTTTTACAGGAACACCTACTGTATACACCTACCTAATAATGCGGCAGCAGCACAGAACATCAACAAATCATGCATACATGTAAAGAGTATCAGTTAATGTTCACATCACAAGGGTAAAGTGTGTTCTCTGTGACTTTAACCATGACTAGGTTATTGTCACAGGTTGGTTTGAATATCTGAGAAATTGATGATTTCTTGGGAATTTCACAGACAACAGTCTTTAAAGTTTAGTTATGTTGATCTTTAGATATTATAAAAAAAATTAATTAATTAATAAACCTTGAGTGTTTCTGTTCTGTGGGTGGAAAAAACCTATGTTGATTCGACAAGTCCAAGTAAAATGGCCAGATTGATTTGAGCCATCAGGAAGCAAACAGTAACTCATATCATCAATCTTTACAAGTGGAAGGCAGAATGCACAAAACATCAAACCATTAGGTGAAAAACTGCATCAGGTTCCACTCCTGTCAGCCAGGAAGTAACTGTCCTGAGGATTCATGTACAGTACATGAATCTGAAAATCATTTTCTGCTCAGCATGATCATAAACAGTGCCAGAAGATCCACTATTCGCAGGATTTTTTTTGTTTCTTACCCCATTCTGTTTAACCTTCCAGGAGATCAGCACTTTCTGAACTACACAAAACAGCCCTTCTGCCACCAACAACCATGCCATGATTAGTCACAGAAATACACTTTTTCCCAATTCTGATGTGAACATTATCTGAAGCTCTTAGTGTATAAGCGTATACACAAAGTGTTATTAAAGTGGACAGTAAGTGTATGCATCACTTTAAAAGCTCTGTCTTTACAAAGATTTGCCAGTATTCAATTATGGAGTCAGTATCAGTACTGTCTGTTTAGCATCTGATTTTTCTCCCAAAATGTTTAATCTTTTGCTTACCTATATTACCCAGTTTTCCCATGTTTTAATCACTGCCTGCACTACACTGGATCTACAAGTAAAATACACCTAGTATTATAGACACTGTCAACATTTACATCTAATGACTGAACTGGTATTAAAATGACTTTGGTTCTGCTACTACAATTATAGAAAAAAAGTCTCTCTACAAGTTATATAACAATATATGCTCTAAATATAAACAATATTATAGTAATAAAGTGAGCTAGAATATCCAGTAGAGCAGGTATTTACTGGGCAGTGTTAAACATAATTAAATGAAATTACTAAAAAAAAAAGGTGAACATTATAATTAAATAAAAAGGTTTCAACAGTTTCCTCCAAAGATTACCAGTTCATTGGAAGCGTTTAAAAATTTCAATAAGATTTTGGAATATATTTGGACAATTTTTTTTTCTTTAGACAAAATGTGGGCTCCTAAAGCAAGATATGGTGTAGAAATGACTTCTCATGAGCTTCCACATGGAATATTCTCAATATATTTCACAGTGTTCTATACCATTCACCACAAAATGAAAAATCATTTTTAAGCACTGTGAAAAGTCAAAAGCTTCTGAGAAATGTCCAGTGTTTTCCTTAAAATATTCTAAAAAATACATTAGCTCTCAAAAATAATAAAAACAGTGATTAACATGCTGCATTGTGGAACAATCCCATGCCAGATACACATTCTGTCACATGTCCGTAAATGATAGGCTCAGAGTCGTATCTTGCCTGAGACAATGTCGTCATAAATACTCTGAGAGAGTTGGATGTAGGCTTTCTTAGAGCAATCCAGGAAGTAGAGTGGAGCTTGGACAGCCTGAGGACAGAATCCGTCCTCCACAAGCTTTTTTTTTTGCTGCTTAAAGGTCTCCGTAACATCCAAGAAAGTCTGTGGATGAAATGGAATGCAGGAGTCCTGAAACAGATGTCTTAAAGTCCTGACATAATAAATTAGACTAGCAACAGGAACACAGTGGAAATTTTGGAAAATAACCATTTGAAGGAAAGAATTTCAACAATTATTTTTAGTAATGCTCAATATAAAAATTTAATCCTATACATTGTATTTAAAAAACTTATTTCTCTTTACACTACATTTAATTATTAACAATTCAGCTTCATCCTTCTCTTACCTGCACTCTTAAAAACCACGGCCAGGCGTACGTTGGAAGATTCTGTACCAAATGATTGAAAATGCTTTCTCTATCCAAGTTGTGGCCTTCCTTTAAGACCACAGCTGCCATCCCGGCTCTTCCTTCGTAGCCTGAGTATGAACAGGGAATATTCATGTGGATTAATAAAATATGCTGCACACCTTTTCTATTACTAAATAATACTTAAACACATATTTGCAAGTTACATCTCTCACTAATCTACGATCAGTATGTTTTTTTCTTTATTAGAACTTGAATACAACCATTCAACCTGTGTCAACATAAAGTTCTCTCTCTGTTCACCTACTGTATATATACACTTGCTTTTTGATAGTGGGTCAGTAGGACAGTGGGTTTTTGAACATGAATATAAATATGCCACTCAATTAAAATAAGGAAATCTCCATGGTCCCTTAACAAAACCCTGAAACTAAATATCAGTTTATGACCAATACACTTCCATGATTAAGTGGATAATTTCATCTGGAGTTTTGTACCTAGGACCTCCTTGAATCATTCCAGTACTACTCCTATTCACAATATGTTCATATCAGCATACTTAGTACTGTTTACCTTTACTTTTTTGACACATGAATACTGTATTCATTTGTAATCCACTATCCAGTGCCACCCAAACGTGGGTGGCAAAGAGATTTTCCATTGCCACTGTCACCTCCGGCTTTAATGGATTTTTGTAAATCTGCTTGTGACATTGTCTGCTGTTCAACATGCTATACAAATATAACTGAACTGAACTGAATTAAAATGAACCACATTACTCTGTAGATTATGAAAGAGAACCGTTCAACTGTATGCAAGCGTGTCTTAAATTCAGAGTCTTATAATTATAAAGTCAAAGATGAAATTGCAAAAACCTGGAACAGTGACACCGTAGACATTAACATCCTGCAGAAACTCCAAACAGCCTAATACTTCAGAAACTTCAGTAGTGGCCACGTTCTCTCCTTTCCATCTGTCAACCAAATATGAAATATATGCATATATAAGAACAAAACAAAACAAAGCGAAAACACAACAAAACTGAGGTTTCCTGAGGTTCATTTGTAACCCTTAGGTGGAACACTAGATGGCAATATTTGCTAATGGGTTCAAATTCAGCGTACATGTGTGTTTTATTACTCTTGTGTAAGTCTAAGGGAATACAAAGAAACTTCTGAAAAAAATGTGTCAAACAAAGCAACTGTATGACATAAGGAGGCATTTTGGTCCACTTGGAAAGAAGTTTTTATAGGCAATGGCTGCATATGGCACTATAAACACTATATGACCAAAACTATGTGGTCACCTGACCATGCCACCCATATAAGCTTGTTCAACACCTTATAACAAAGGCACGGGATTAGCATGAAGAAACAGCAAGAAACAGCTTCTACTATTTTTCTGTTTTCCCAATACATTTTGTAATGCTTCTTGGAGTTTTGCCCATTCAGTCAAAAAAGCATTAGTATGATCAGGCACTGATGTTGGGCAAGGAGGCCTGGCATGCTGTCTGGCATTCCAATTCATCCCAAAGGTGTTCACTGGAGTTGAAGTAAGAGCTGTGTGCCAGCCACTTATGTTATTTCACTCTAACCTTGGAAAATCATGTCTTCATGGACATTATTTTGGGCCTAGGGGTGTTGTTATTCTGAAACATGTTGTTTAACTCCAATGAAGGAAAAACGTAATGCTATACAAAGACTTTCTGTACAAATCAGATGCTTTCAACTCTGTAGCAAAAAACTGGGAATGGCCCATTTCTGGATGTGATTGTCAGGTGTCCACATAGGTGTGCACATGAAGTCAGGTAAGCTGCAGCTATTCATAGGAGACATAAGTAAGCAAAAACCTTTGCTGCACAAGCATGTAAAAGTTTTGAAATATGAATAATGTTTCTTTCTTTCTTGGGCCACATATCTTTATCATAAAGTGTTATGACTTATGAAGATAATATCCACCATAACTGTAAATAATTAATTAGCTGTAGCTTCCCACTGAGGGAAAAATACCTTCCTCTCTAGGATCAGACTAATCTACATTCAATAATTCTGGCTAGGATTTTATACACTAGCACAGTGTTTTGTCATGACCTGCCAAACCTAAGCAAGACAAATGGCCCCTTTGTACCCTCATGCTTCTTGGCATCCTCAATGAAAGGCCCAAGCATTTGACCTGATGGCATGCTTGCTAATGTGACTATTGTTTGCCCATCCTTCTGTCATGGTAGCTATTTCTCCTTTAACATGACACAGACAGAAATCTCCCAGCCAGCTTTGGCTGAACTAATTTACTCTAGCTTAAAGTACACTACTTTCTATTGATAAGCCATCTCCAGAACAGGCTTTGTAAGTGAAGCCTTGCGTCACTTCTGGCATTTTCATGAATGAACGCTGCCTAGTTTTTGGCCTGGCTCTTTAGTAACACTGCCAGTGTTTATTAGTCTCGGCCATGGTTTCCACTCAAGCGGAAGGGTTGGGAGGTGCTCTGTCCCAAGTATTCTCAGCAGGGTGATTTCATTCACATGAAGACTACAATCAGGGCTAGTATACACAAGGGCCAATAGCCTTACAAATGCAGCAGGGTGTTCTCATTTACACTGACACCCATTTTGATGAATGGCTGCACATTAATCTTAAATTCAGAAACTTGTTTGAATGTTAAAGAGCAAATGACACATAACATAGTATGTATAGAGCTTTTGGAGAAACTGTGCAAGGAAAGAAATGATTTAAACAAGACAAGGCAACAAATAAAAAATTGAGAATTGGTTCTTTGAGTACTTAATTGTTAGAAATAAGATTTCAAATCTGGAAAGTATATTTTTATAATGTTAAATTTAGAAACCAACTTAAACAGCATTCAGATATATATAATAACCAATCTTGTCTTATAAAGGATTTGAATCAAGATCATAAAGACTAAAAAAGATATGCTTAGGAAAAGAAAAGCATGAGAAGTCATAGACATGGCCTAGATGTGATGGCTTTCAGAAATTGTGGTCAACCAGAAAGATACATAACAGACCACTGCAGCTACATGCACAGCAGTATAATACCTGAATGTGTCTCCTATCCTGTCTTTAAAGTAAACAAAGTCTCTGTGATCCTGAAGCATCAAATCTCCAGTGTTGAAATATACATCCCCCTCTTCAAACACATCTCTCAGCAGCTTCTTTTCAGACATGGTTTTGTTCCCCGCATAGCCAAGAAAGGGGTTGGTGAAAGACAGCGGGGCAACCAGCAAACCAACTTCACCTGAAAAAACAGAATCGAATGACAAAATACATCTTATTACGAAAGTTAATGACTGTTTAAAAACACCCGAAAGTAGAGCCATCATTTTGCAAGCAACTTCTCATGGTGGATGCTTCACATACAGCAATCCATGACGGTGAAGCTTTAATTAAGGTATATTTAACATTTATGTAATGAGTCTCTAGTCTCAGCACTGTGTAACCATTGGCAAATTGCTGTGGTATAAACAGAATAAAATTCTTAGCGACATACTGCTATTGGACAATAATCAACTTTTAATATCAGCTTATACACAGGGATATGTTTAGCAAATGTTCCACATAATCCGATCAAAAACATAATCTTTTAAAAACATGTTATTTAAAATGTGTATATATAATAATTTATATTCATTGAACACGCTTTTGTTGGAAGCACTTTGTAAAAGTCACAGTACTTTGTAAGGTTTATCTGCACAGGAAAGTCCTCAGGACAGAGTTATTTTCCATCAAGACAAAGAGAGAAAAAAGAGCAAGTCTGGTGAGGAAATGACCTTATTGTGACTACAACATAAGCAGGAACAGGGCCTAACCTGCACATTGGATGTTCCACTATACTAAATATACCTTTGAATGTTCATACAGTAATAAATTAAACATTGTAATCATTTTGCTTTGGTATAAACTTAATAACACACTACATAAAGTGCATTATATGACAATAATGCATATTGGGGTGAGGGGTAATGCCACTCTGCCATACCCCATGCATATTATTTCAGTACAACAGCATGGTCTGTAATTCTGTGTTATTTCTTACATAAAATTGGACTTCTTACCTTTATTCACTTTTACACAGCGGCCTTTATCAGTTCGGACAGGTTCATATGTTTCTGGGTCATATTTTAAAAATTCAAATGGTAGACTACGCTGGAACACAGAAAACATTAAAACAAAATGTTACTTTTGAAGTCACAATAAATGTTAAACACCATCAATTTAATCCAAATGTATAGCCAAATGATACACATTATTATTTTGGATTTTCCTATTTATAATGAGTCCAAAAGATAGATCAATGCTATAATTTGTACTAGGCATAAGCCACAGACTTCATTTAAAAACATTTTCCAGGAACCTCAAAGTCTGAAAATCTAAATTAACCTTGTTGAAATAACTGGCCCGCCCAATGGGTCCAATTTCTGTGGTGTAGTTAACAAAGCCAATGCTGGCCTCGGTCAAACCGTATGCCTCACAAATCCGTATTTTCCCAAAGCGTCTGGAAAACTCCTTCCAGACATCTGCTCTAAGCCCACTCCCTGCAGCAATGCGCACTTTATGTGCCATCTCTTCTGGAGTCTGTATACAATTAAACCGAAGAGAAACAGGTAAGTGGAGTACAAGGAAGTACGAGTAAGAGTCGTTAAAGAAATTGATAACAAAAGTACTAAATGAGTAAGAAAAACCTTGGGTTGATTGATCAGATATCGACAGAGTTCTCCAATATACTGGAACACAGTAACTTCGTACTTGATGCAGTCAATCCAGAACTGGCTAGCTGAAAATTTCTTCTTTAAAACACATGTAGCTCCTGTTGTACACCAAATAAGTAAGATGTTTTGTAATAATAAAGGAAATATCTACCCTGAACAACATGCATATTAATACTTCTAATTGTGATCTTCAGTTGCATAAAAGAAATTGTTTTATTGTTAAAGTAATAATACTAAATTATCCTTGTAATTTTATGTTAGTTCTTAACAAATCTTAACAAAATAGACACTGTAATTCCATGATAAAATCCTGTACATAAAACTAAATAAATAAATGAGTAAAGTTTTTTAACTGCCCATTACATTTTCTCAGCCTTTCCTAAACTGGACATAAAAAACTTCCAGGTATTGTGCATGTTACTAATACTGTACATGCATTTCCTAGGAACAACTTGGATAGATATTTCCTGCAGGCCTCAAATGAGATCCACTTAAAATCCACACACACTTGTAGCACTATTGCTGGGCTTGAGCAGAGTCCTCATACATTTAAACAATAGTCAATCTAGTCCAGATTGTACAGAACATAAAATTATATACCTAGATCAATGCATCCGCCAATACC
The DNA here is from genome assembly GCF_022655615.1 of Tachysurus fulvidraco. Lineage (NCBI taxonomy): Eukaryota > Metazoa > Chordata > Actinopteri > Siluriformes > Bagridae > Tachysurus > Tachysurus fulvidraco. The sequence goes on along the minus strand of NC_062537.1, from coordinate 12,737,864 downwards.
CAGCAGAGAGGCAGCCATATGGTAGAGTGGCAAGGTGAGATAGATGGTATCATTTCTATTGACACCACATAGGCTGAAGAAGGCCATGCTCATCACAGCCTTGATGTGACTGACTCTGGCAGCTTTTGGAAGTCCTATGTTAAAGAGGACAAATGAATATACTGTTGACATCCAATAGTAACAAAAAGATGCTATTTAATTTTTTTTTTATTTTATCCTCACTAATTCAGATACAGTAATACTGAAGGTGTCTGTATGAAGAGCAAATGAAGAGAAATTGCTGACTGAAGGTGGGTCTGGGATCCTACACAACAGCACAACAATCTGTAAAAACCAGAATTCAGACACCATGCTGAAAATGTTTGCATTCTGTCTCTGGGAGGTGTTTTCCATTTTTGGATTTAAAAAAATGATGACAAAATATTTTACATGGTTTAGGCCACAATCACTTCAATCTGAATACAGATAGAAAGCACTACATTTGACACAGTACTCAGATACAGCTAGAATAAATTGTAATTTCTATAATGTCTTGAAATAACAGTCATTAGATGTAAAAAAATAAAGATTGTCTTGATTAGAATCACTCCAATTCCAGAGAAAATAAAAGTTGTTTTTCTGATGATTGAGCTGATGAAGTGACTGAAACTATTATATTTTTGCAAGCTGACTGTCTGACACACAATTTTGTAAAGAATACACACTAAAACAGTAAGCAAGTATAAGCCAATGTACCATATAAATAGCACAGAGATTAAGGGGTGTTCGTTTTTTTTTTTTTTTGGATTAGGGTGGGTTTGACTGTACGGCTATTTGTCAACTTGTCCAAAAACATTCTCAGTATGCAAAATTCCATGAACCCAAACCACCACTAACCACTTTCTCCACCCAGGAACGTAAAGAAAGCAACTGAGCAGTACCTGTGGTGCCTGAGGTGAAGATGAACAGGAAGTTAGATGTGAGATTTGGCAGGGGAAAGTCATCTTGTGGCTTTTCTTCTGAGGCCAGCTCTACTTTGTCCAACAATGTGCTGACACTCTGACATGAGCAGCTCTTTTCAGTTACCCACACATTAATGTCATTATCCGATAGAGCTGGCAGGACATCATTCAAAACTTGGATCAAATCTATTTAAAACATTTTAAACTGAATGTCAGTATATTTAGAAAACATACAAGCACAACCCAAATACATGTTTAGCAAAAGTATAATTGTGGGTTTCAAAATGTGTGTGGTTACGCTAACCTTACCACGTGCTACATTTTTCTACAGGACAGGATTTAGGTGGGAACGTTATTCCTAAGAGAACCATGAGAACCAGGTTCTAAGACTTATGAATGTATAAGTGCCAACAAGATGTTACTTGTCTGGGAAAAGCGTGTCATTTCAGCACACAGCTTGGCATGTATGTGGTGTTTTACAAGATACAACAAGATTCTCAGGCCAAATAGCACTTACTACAGACCTGTTCAGGGTGGTAAAAGAAAATCAAACTTTTTCTACTCTATGCTCTGTATGCTACGTGGAAGATTATAGCTCACTCCTAAATGTCTCCCTAGACAATATATACATAACATTACATAATGTAGAGCATTATAAACTGAAACAGGGAGTCGTTTTGGGTGTTTATTTCACTGACAGCTGGCACTGAAAATCTAAGCACGGACTGAATATAAAAACGTTCTGTGTTGTAATACCAGATCCTACGATGAGAACTTTGGCCCCACAGCTTTGTAGACAGTGCAGAAGAGCTTTGGCTTTGATGTTGGTGTTGATGAAGGCCACCTCACAGCCCAGTTTACACAACCCGAACCACGCGCACAAGAAGTCGGGCTCGTTGCTCATCCAAAGCGCGACAATGTCACCGTGTTTCACACCGACATCTTTCCGGAAAACATTCGCAAACTTGTTGCTCCTTAAGTCCACATCCATGTATGTCAAAACCTCCTTCTCGTAAACGATGAACGGCTTTCCAGGAGTCTGTTTTGCCTGGTCAACGAAGCGGTCTAGATAGGTGAGAACCCCTCGTTCCATCTTCGCCATCATCGCCTTCCCGACCTTTCGGACCTTTAAGCCATACATCAAGTCCTCCCAAAAGTAAGGGTAAAACCGTCTCTGGTAAAACAACAGAGCTGCAACTCCAGCAAGAAACGTCCAAATTAGAAATGCACAAGAAATCATCCTTATAAGACAGACAGGACAGTGTCGGAGAAGAGAAGGCGCGGATTGTCCGCTGTACCGAGTTGGAATAACCCTATATTTAAATACCATTTTGCGCTATGGCGCATGCGCACAGCCAAGCGCCTTACATAGTCTTCAGTTCTGTAGGAACTGCTTGTCATTTCTGACCGTCATCTCAAATAAGGAAATATTTATGTAAACGGTCCAGACTACACTCTGTAAATAGCTTGGTTTAAAGAATGTTCTAACAAAAATACTGTAAAATGAATACTTTGTTTTTTTTAAACACAAGATGTCAACTAGTTAGCACAATATGTCAACTATTTGTTTTGTTTAAGAGGTATGAGCAACATAATTTTGTTAATACAAAGAAATATCATTTTGAAAGGTGCAACTGAATTATAAGTGAAGTTAATTGTTGGTTTCTGTGTTGTTTTTTAACTGACAGGCGCAATGGAAAATCCCAGAAAATGAATCTTAATGCAAGTGAATCTGCTCCATTTTCAGTTATGCTCCATCCATAACTCATCTTAACAACAAGCTTAATCCAGCAGCTCAAAAGAAACAAACAAGCAAACATTAAAGGGGGGAAAAAACAACAGCATTTTGTAGTGTAAACTGTATGAAATTGTTCCATAGATCTGCTAGGTGTATAGGCAATATGTAATGTTAGGTGCAAAGTGATACCTCAATGTTGTTTTGCACCATATAGCTACACAATATATGACACAGGGATTCAAACCCACTTTTGAACACAACACAGATTTAGTTTATGAACATCCTTAATGAAAAGGCACGTATTTGACACACACATAAATAAAAACACACAAATTCTCCATAGGTCACCATGAGCATGTGCTTCATGAAATAGTATGTGATCACATCTGAATAATAAATAAATCATCTGGAAATAAACTAACTGTGTGTGTGTGTGTGTGTGTGTGTGTGTGTGTGTGTGTGTGTGTGTGTGTGTGTGTGTGTGTGTGTGCGCGCGCATGTGTTTGCCAAAGATTAGTTTATTTGCAAATGATTTATTTATTATTTAAATATATATTATGCACTGCTGCCTGAGTCACCTCATACTTAGTCATTGGGGATTAATACAAACACATTTAAATATATTTGATATTAATCTTGAATTTTGTATTCTATTAAACTTTATATTATTCTTTATAATAACCTTTTTGTTCTATGTTTGTTTTGTAAAGCTGCTTTGAGACAATGTCAATAGTTAATAGCGCTATACAAATATATACACACATCACAAGGTGGATTCAATGAGTTTTTGTAATTCTCCTTACATTTCCACAAATATCAATAACATATCTACCCAGTGTAGATAAAACTCTGGCCAACTCTAAAACTTCAGACCATTAACAATTAGAAAAACAGGCTTTTCCACTTAACCATCAATCATGCTGCCTTTCAATTAAGTAAGTAAAAGGCATTTACTTGATTTGTTAACATTTTACCACAATAAATGTAAAGTAGACTGCTGAAATGTGCTAATGCAGTTTGTTAATAGATTACTCACTTTGGGACATTGTTTTTCACGCCTGGTCTTTGTTGTAATAAAAAGACAGTGGTATGCTTCCACTTTGACCAACAATAGCAGGTGAAATCCTTATTTTCCCTTCAAAATCTGTGGCACCCAGAGACTTTTAAAACTGACTCAACCTGGCCACCTGGTGGCGATGTGGTACAATGTTTAGAAACTTTTTTGCCCATCCTGTTAGGCCAAGTTTGTTTAGTATGTAAGGGCAGTTAATGGTTTGAGGAGATTACTATAATTTATGCACAATTGTGGTACTATAAGTGTTAACTTATGGTATTTTATAGGATGACTAATAAGATTTCATTCCTTATTCCAGTGTAGTCATTTCTCTTTAAATCTTTTACTATATTTTGTAGTCCTTTGTGCAGTAAACGATTTGGACATAAAGAAGAAGAAAACATGAAACTTAAAGAAAAAATAAGCACAAACTGTTCCAAATATATTCCCCTATATATATGTGGTATGTGGTAGCCTAGTGGTTGTGGTAATGGGCTATCAATCGGAAGGTTGTGAGTTCAATCCCCAGACCACCAGGCTATCACCGCTGGGCCCTTGAGCAAGGCCTTTAACCCTCAATTGCTTAGTTGTATAAAATGAGACAAAAATGTAAGTTTCTCTGGATAAGAGTGTCTTGTAAATGTGTCTTTGAATCCGTTAGTATATTTTTATGCTCTTTTTTGGATGCACTTAAATATTCTGCATATTAACAATAAAGCCATGACATCCTTAGTACAAAAAGCTTTTATTTATGAATTCATGAAAAGCCACACTAAAATGTAAAAACTTTGTTCTTTAAACTACAATGAAAAGCATACATTTCACCACACAAAGCAGTAAAATTCTGATAGTATTAATGCACAGTATAATATGTCAGTCCATCTGCAGATGTATAAAATTCAACTAACTAATAATGCACATTTATATTAATTCTTTCATTATTTCATGTTCAGTAACCATTTTAGGCATCTCTGGAAAATTGTCCGTAGTGTGTGAATGCGTGAGTGAATGAGAGTGTGTGTGTGCCCTGCGATGGTTTGGCACTCCGTCCTCTGGGTGCAAGAAAGAATTCACCCAGGATGGGGTGGCAGTCCATTGATTGGCACACAGACACACAAATTTATTCTAGCTAATCTCTCTCTCTCTCTCTCTCTCTCTCTCTCTCTCTCTCTCTCTCTCTCTCTCTCTCTCTCTCTCTCTCTGCATATGAGGAATCCAGAGAACGCAGAAGAAATATACAAGAACACACGGAGATTCTGAAACTCTACACAGACCAAAAACCAGCTAAAGATTAAATCGTAAAGGCCAATTCTACACATTGTTGGGTAACAACAAAAATATTTATCATATTTATAATATAATGTATACTTTAATTTTTTTTTTTTTTTTTTATGACAGACTCAAAGTCCAATGCAACCTGCCAATCATCCAGAACAGGCAATAGCACTGATAAAAACCAAAGGAAAACACACCCTAGTGAATGATACACCCATATGTACTGTATAGAGCTGGTTGTACAACCAAGATCACGTGACGTACAGTGCATTTCATAAATACGAGAGCTTCAACCCTAAAGAACATCTAACATGAGCTGGCTGGATGACTGAACCTTTACCTTTTAATAAAAGGTTTTTGGTGTAAATCATGGTTTTGTCATGGGTGACGGCTGTGCTCACGGGGATCATCTCGGTGAACATCGCACAGCGCCTGTATTTTCCGTACTTCTGGAAAGATTTCTTCTACTTGTTGAAAGTGCTCCGATTTGGAGCTCGACTGGAGTTCTACAAGAAGACAAAAATCGTGACCGTGATGGACCGTTTCGTTCAGCAGGCGCAGCTTATTCCTGACAAGCCCTTCTTGATCTATGAAGGCTGTGTGTACACTTATAAGGAAATAGACGAGCGGAGTAACCGAGTGGCGCACGCGCTGCAGCGCAACAGCACCGTGAACAGGGGCGACACTGTGGCGCTGCTCATGAGCAACGAGCCTGATTTCCTTTGCGTCTGGTTCGGTCTGAGCAAACTAGGATGTGCAGTAGCCTTTCTCAACACTAACATCAAATCCAGGTCTCTGTTGCACTGTTTCAACTCATGCGGGGCAAAACTGTTGGTGGTTGGGGCGGGTAAGTTACACCAAAATAAGCGGTGCATGTAAGAAAAAACAAAGTATTAACTATGTTTATTGACATTTTTGGTAGTGCATTCTACATTTAAAATTAGTGCACGTTTATTATTTTTTTTTCACCAGCCGATTGAAAAAGGCACAATTGTTTACATAATCGTGACATAATCGTCAGACTCCTCCTATATGTCAAGAAGCTTTTATTGTCATTTCGTAAAACAAAGACAGGGCTATAAAGGACTTAGGTAAGTAAGTCAGTCCTAGATGCTTAAAGTGCATCTGTGCAACCTGGTGCAAATAGTGCAAGACAAAAAGACGATACAAGACATTACACAAAAGACCCCTTTTCCTAAAAAGTTAAAAAGTCGACAGGGATTCTGACGTCACAGTGTGGGTTTGTTTATCTTACTTCAGCCAATCAAGGCACGCGCCCATGTTACGGCACACCATCTCATCTGAACTGTTTACGCCATACAATGGAATTTCCCCCTTTTTTGGCACGCGCTTGTGTTCAGTATTGACTTTCTTTCTAGTCACAATCCACAGTAATAGTTAGGTTTCATAAGTATTTTATTTTTTAACTACCCTACCAGGGGCAAAACATTCAGAGAAATATAACAATAATAACTTAAAAAAACTCATTTTTTCTACATAAATATTTGGGAGAATATGTGCCAATTAAACACAATGTCACTTTATAATGGACAGTTTTGTGTATCTATAGACCAAGATGTTTTATTTTTTAGAATAGAATAACATAAATAAAAGAATACTAATGGGAATTTTGTTGATCCCTTGATCCCATGAATGTAACCACAGTGTTACAGAGCACACAGCTGTGCATAAGCATTATTATTTATTTCTTAATTTATATGAGAGACTCATATATGGACATGCAGGAAAAATGAAACAGTATTGTGAGGCAATTTGTAAAATGGATGCATTCACTAAAAAAACATATCTCTCTGGAGGAATCATTAAAGGTTCAGTGTCAAAACGTATATAAGGATTTATATCTGTCCAAGAACAGGAGGAGTAGATGAAAAAAAAATGATAAATGAGAATCTTCAACCTGATTTTTATTTATATTACTGTCTTTGGTCTGGAATTCTGTTATAGGCAGTAAACTGTAGTTATGTTTTAATTAGGTCAGATTTACAGGCATAATTCCTTTTTCAAACTGACTTAAAAACAAACTTGCCAGCAAATTTGGCATAGCTGTGGTGTACAAAGCTGTGGTTTGGATTTGCTCAAGAAGACCAGGCCCCTCGCTTGTGATAGATGGACAGTAATGTACATGTACATGTTCAGACTGAGTTGCTATCCATTACTGTTAACTTCAACAAGTTAAAATCACTTGCACTACACTAAATAGCCTGCTAAGGTTTTTGGAAACTATTTTTTGTAATCTAGGTGTAGAATACTTATATAGTATTACTGTATATTTAACTGTAAATACGTCGACTATTGCTCATGCTAAGAAACATACTGTACTTATCTTTAATTTTACTGAAAGAACTGATAAAATGTGGTATCGTGTGCCATAAGATAATATGCTCCTGTAGTAGTAAATGTAGCTTACTTGAGCCTCATTTGCATTCAGCTTAGGTACTTTTTTTGGTCTATTTTCATCTTGTTCTATAAATTCTCATAGTTATATTTTATTTAAGATACTATATAACGATATATGAGATTTTTAGACATTGGTGAAAAACCATGTAGGGAAACTGTGTTATTTCTTTGTACTGCTTAAATCAAATGTGTGTATATTATTACTTTGCAAAAGTTTTGACTTTAATATGCTATTAAAATTATGTTTGTGCTTCTTATATTTATAGACCTGTTAGACACCTTGAAGGATGTCCTGCCTAACCTGCAGGAGGACAATATCTCTGTGTGGGCAATGAAGCAGGATGTCTCCCATCCAGGGGTCCATTGCCTTTTGGACAAGCTAGACCAGGCCTCATGTGATCCATTGCCTGCTGAGCTCAGAGCAACCACGTGTATTAAAGATGCCACACTTTATATCTTCACTTCTGGAACCACAGGTGTGTAAAAGTCCTAAATGGAAACTGGTCTTGAAAACTGAGTGAAGTGACTGAATTTTAGCTTTAAATATAAATTTGGAGATATGTTTCCTTTTTCAAGAACCCTTTTCTGATCAGTTTAACCAACCACAATAGTTAGCACATCAGACACTGTTTGCTGTGATTTTTTAAGCTTAGTAGAATTACTAGTGATCAAACAAATAGTCCTCTAATAAATGCGTCCATTATTACAGTTTTCTTAGTAAAATAATTTCCCAAAAATCTAGAAATTACAATTACCTTCATCAGGTATCATAAAAATCTAGTCGTTGTTTGTTGTGACCATAAATAAAAAAATACCTCATGATTACATAATTCATTTTTCACTTTTTCACTGTTGCTTGTCTTGCTTAATTGTAAATAAACAGTAGATGCATATGCAGGAGTAAACTTGCTTAAAAAACAGAACAAAAAAAACAACAACAATCTTATGCACTGTGGAGATCTTGCTATTATTTTTTTGAGTAAGGGCATCTGAATGGTCACAGTGACAAAGTCATGATCCTTAAAAGATAAGAATTGATCATTATATCAATATTGCACAATTTTCCGTGGCACAACTCAAGTGCTGTCCCTAAGTTTTGGTTTCAAACCCGCAGGATGATGCTGGCACTGAATCTATTTGTCTGGCTGAGAGACAGCTCTTAGGTAATAGGTCTGTGTGAAAGTGATATGAAAGTGATGAATCATAATATCCTTCAGTTATTGACAAAGTGGGATCATTGAACTAAAAAAACAATGAACAAACAGCACTAGGACTAATATCTGCTTTGAAGTCTCATCTGTATCATTTGTTTGCAGTTCAAGCCTCAACTTGGGGCTTAAAACCCATTCATTAGACTCGTCACCAATTCTCACATAATGCTGATTCTGATTCTGGTGTGTATTTGTAGAAGGTTAACCTACAAGTTTTACACCAACAGGTTATGACAGGAAATGTCTGCACAGAGTATCACTGTCTTGTAAATCACTTCCTAAGCAGCCACACCTACTAGGATATATGTTTCTTTATAGTTGGCTTGGAATGGAATAAAGTTTACTGACCAAAAGGTCACACGAAGAATCCCGTAATTTAAAAATAAAACAAAACAGGGAAAAAGGAAAAGACTCAATGCCAGGTTGGTGTGATGCCAGCACACTGGTATGATTGACAATAATGACAATTTTTTTATTTAATAGTAAAAAAAAACATGTATTTATAAAATTCATTTTAATATTATGAATCATATGCATAACATACTGTTATCTCTTACATGATAGCAGATCTTACAACAGTTACTTTCACACCAGACTCTTTTTTTCTTCTCTCATGAAGTTAATAAGACAGGAAAATGCAGCTTGTCATGTCATGTCAGAGAAACCAGAAAACGCTCCAAAGGCAGATCTTATGAATCATTACAAATGAATGCTGTACACAATATTTTTATCGGTATATTTGACTTTCTGGGTCATCCACTCAGGTTCCGGTGAAAGAGGTATTGCTTTTTAAATGATAATGTATTAAAAATGAAGCATTAACATAAACTTTGATTTGAATTATAACTAGTGCTACCATCAGATCAGCAGTTAAACACCTTCTGACCAATCAGATTAGAGAATTCGACATTGCTATGGTAAAAACTATAATAATCAACAAATCACATAATAATCATGTTAATATATAATAACAATAATACACGTTATTCAGAATGTTTTACTGATATATTCATGATATGAATTGGTATAAATATTTACTTTTTTGTTTCTGTGTCTGGTTTTCTAGGCTTACCCAAGGCTGCTGTGATCAGCCACCTGCAATCTCTCAAGGCCTCGTCTGGGTTCTGGATATACGGCGGCACTGCAGAGGATGTGATTTACACCCCACTGCCTCTCTACCACAGCGCGGCTTCTCTCATAGGTGTCTGCGGCACTATAGAGCTAGGTAACTCTTTTTTAAATAACACACAATCGTTTATTTTATACTGTATAATACATCATCCAAGACATAATGTAAAACTTCTTTAAGGACTACGGATGTTATTATAATGATACATGATCAAACTGTCATTATGGAGAGTAGATATAACTAACATAATCTCTGGATTACATAATTACTATTTACATAGTTTCTGAATTGAATTCAATATATCATGTGTTAACAATAGGGCAGATTAATGAATTCTCAACAGGCCCTGGATTTACTGGATTACAATCAGTTTAGTTTTTTCTATGCAAGATTCTTAGATCCAGGTAAACCTATTGTTTCCTGCACCAGCATTTCTAAATGAAACCCAGAAATAAATCATTTGTGTCCCTTATTTTAAGACAAAGTGTGATCTCTCCCTGATTTTTAACAGTCCTTGCAACTGCTGTTTTCTCTGGCTGCTTGCAACTCACAATATGTCTAAAAATAATGCCTGATTTTTTTATTCAAAAAACTTGACCTAACAGCTTGAACAGTATTTGCCTAAATATATTTGTAATTCTGCTTATATAGACTCCTCTAGATTGCATATTCATGTTTTTTTTTCCCCTAAGGGTAAAGATGTAGAGATCTTAGAGATTTCTAGATTGTCTAGTAGTTCAGTAGCAATTATTTTAATGGTTTTAAGCTGTCATGGTGTGTAAACTGCGGTGACCTGTAAGTGTAAAACACAAACCAGAAACACAAACCAAGGCTGAGAAATACAAGAACGTTCTTTGTCATCTTGTGTGTTGAGGGCTGTGGTGGCTCAGTGGTTAAGGCGTTGATTACTGAATGGAAGTATGTGAGTTTGAATCCCAGGGCCAGCAAGCTGCCACCTCTGGAACCTCTGAGAGAGGCCCTTAACCTTCAATTGCTCAGATGTATAAATGCTATAAATTTAAGATGATCTGGATAAGAACCGTCTGCCAAATTCTGTAAACTGATGTTTTCTAATTTTCTGTAGTGTTTCCAGAACTTTGCTTTTGGGTTGGGATTTTGGTTTGTTAGTGTGTTTTGTACTTATAATTCAATGTAATAAATCATAATGACTGTCCGTTAATTACTGGCATTCAAACAAACCTGAGATTAACATTTAACAATGAATAACAAATTAATTTGTTTGTAAAATCAAAAATATTTCCCTTTCGTAATTTACTTTAAGGTTAGGGTTGGGTTTAGGTGTCGGCATAGCCTTAAATGGTTAGAGTAGTCATTGTAGTAACCGAATGTTTGTTATGTTAATAGCAAAATCAGATGTAATATGTGACATTTTATATACAATACTGGAGTATGTCATCACAATTTTAATTCAGGTTGCACCTTTAAAATGTGTCACCACCATATGTTCCTAAGGAGTTTATATCCAAGCTGGAAAATGATTAACACACCTGTAATGAACATTTTTTTCAATCTGTAGACATACAGTAAAGTTGCATACAGACATACAGGTCATTCACCTCCTAGTAGAGGTGAATGACCTGCAGTAAACTCGCTGGACATCCAGGACACAGACTTTGGTTGTTTTTCTGTTTATTTATTCAGCCGTCGTCTGAGGACAAGGTTAGTTTTTATGCCAGGCATTCTGGGCTATCCTTTCCCAGAAACCTTGTGTTCGGAAAAACTGTTTCACCACTGTTAGTGTGGACAAATGGAGAAGCTCGAGTTAAACGTGTAGAAACGTGTTAATCTTGAGTAGAAACCAGATCAGCCTTTTTACTGCTGAGCCATTTTGCAATATCAGAAACAGACAGTCAATTCAATTACACTGCACATGACAGTGACTCACACTTTGGGAGTAATGTATAGAAGAATCAGTGTTTTTAATAAAGTAACTGTTGAAGTTTTTTAATATGTCTGCTAAACAGCAGTATTTATCGTAGAAATCAATGAATGCGGTTTCTCTTCTGTCTCCTGTAATGTTGAATTCTTGGATCTTATTGGTCAGGGTGTGTTGTAATTCCAATCACAATTAGTGTGTCTCAGTCTTTAAACAATAAAAAAATTGTTAGCAACTTAGGCTGAATCACACCACATCATTGTTCATCAAGTATTATTGCTTGCTAACACTTTAGTAACTTGCCAGTAAAAGCACACACACACACACACACACACACACACACACACACACACACACACACACACACACACACACACACACACACACACACACACAGATATAATGTCAGAGAAATGCAGAGAATGTTTATGTTACTCTTCTTTTGTTCTTTTGTTTTCACTTCATAGGTGCAACCTGCATTTTAAAGAAGAAATTTTCTGCCTCACAGTTTTGGAACGACTGCCGAAAGTACAATGTTAGCATCTTCCAGTATATTGGGGAGCTGTGCCGCTACCTGTGCAATCAACCCAAGGTAATTCCCATCTCAGTACCTTGGTAATTTTGACCATCTCATTTTTTTTTTTTGGACCAAACCGAGTTCTCGGTTTCTTCTAGTGTAGAGCAAAATGTTTTAATTTCTGTAGGCTTATTCTGAATTAGCCATTTTTAGATGAAATATGGAATTAAATTTTATTTACAAAATAATATTTAGGTGGCATGGTGGCTTAATGGTACCCTCCATTCACAGAGTTTGCAGGTTTTCTCTGTGCTTAAGGTACTCTGGTTTCCTCCCCAATCCAAAGACATGCATTGTTGGCTGATCAGCATCTCAAAATTTCCATAGTATGTGAATGAGTGCTTGTGTTTTCACTTTGATGGGTCGGCATGTGGTGGTTCTAATCTAAAGATGTTTATAAGGCCTTGTCCTTCTAGACCAGATTCTGACATTGTCATCGGTTGTTTTTTTTTTAAGATTATGACAAGGGCAGTAGGGACTGGAGACGAGTTGTCGGGGATTAGGCATAAACAACTTCCTAGTAAATCTTCTAGTAGGCCTTCTAGCAGACCTTGGCCTGGTCCAGATTAGCTTGATCAGGAGATGAGCATGTGTTGATTTTGAGCCAATGATTAATGTTTTGCTTTTACATATCTTCTTTAATTGAGTTCTGTCTATAAAATCTTGATGTAATCAGTGATTGTGGCCCTTCATCTCTCATGCTGTATGCGGCGTGTTGGGTCCTGCTGCGCAGCTGAACACAATATATTGTGAAAACTTTTTTACTCTTGCACAAAACATCATATCCAGTGTGCCCCCTGCCTGTGTCTGGTGGATAAGTTAATGATATACATGATATAATGGTGTATTCAGAGAAATATAACAGAGCACAGCCTGACATAAAGAGTGCTTAACAATGGAAAACTAGAACTATGTGTCAGTAGTCAACACTGTTATACTGTACCTGACTGTTAAAGTTTTGCTGAAAATAAGAGATTAGGTCTATGAGATAACAGCTCAGATTGACTTAAAAAAGAAACAGAGCCTAAAACTGTCTTTTTGCTTTTTATGTAATAGAATAGGACATAACATAACACAACATAACATAACAGGCTCATGGCTCATAGCATAGTGTAACCAGGGTGTTGGGAAGAAGAAGTGGGACTGGAATGAAAGGAGTGAGTCTCTGGGGCTGCTAATTTGCACATCATACATATTTATTGTGCCTTGTATTATTATGAGAGTAAGGGATCAGGGATGTTTCTGACTATTCTTATATATATTATTTAACACAGATTGTTGTAAAGCCTTTAGATGATGTTTTAGGATTATTCATAATTAGAAATACTTTGAAGTCAAAATTAAGAGTGCCAACATCATGGCTGAGCCAAGATATAATTCAGTGCAACCATGTTTTTGCTTTTGATATATTGATAAGATTTAATAATCAACTCCTGAAACCCAACACTTATGTTAACCATTATTTTATTTTTTGCGATATTACATCCAGTATTCCTGGACATGTACAGTAGTATCATTCTGTCATGTACAACTTATGATGGTACAGCATGTGCCTTACATAACGATACTTCTACGTGGTTGCCATGTTTTGTGTCACTAGCATTCTTTGTCGACTGACGGACAAATAGAGGCTTGTGTTGGATGACCACTGCTTCCCATGCACCTTTTGTGTTTCTCTCCGCTATCACTTATCTCCACAAATGAGCAAAGCAAACGCATTGAAAGCTGCCTTTGTGTCAGTCTGCTGATTCTCCTCCCTGGCAGAACTGACCACCCCACAGTAAATCACTGAACTACACTACAGACTGAAGTGCAGTTTCCATCCACTTACTCATTAGAAATCATGAATGGAAATTTAATACATGCCTAAATACCATAAAAGGATATGCTCGTTTGAAGTGCAAACGTTGACACAATTTTTTTTTTTATATTCTACATATATAACCTTGTAAGGCTCCAGGAAAATGCAACAGCTTCTGGAAAGGAGTTGGAATTTCTGGATGAGTTCCTGTATTTTTTTGTTTCAACTGTACAACAGGAACCATGAGAATTATTGTATGAAAAAATACTGGAACTAATGCATATGCTTTCAGAACAAGGACCAAGATTGAGATTGTGCTGTTCTTTATATTCTGCCATGTTGCTTGATTATGTAAAGAATTTTCTCATCAACATGATGGTAGTAAACATGGCAGTACCACAAAAACAAATTTATATGTGATTATATACTAGATATTATTGCTCCACCACTTGCTAATTTTTAACTGGAATGACACTAAAATTTGGGGGGGGGAACAATTTCAAATAAACAAGTTGTGCAAGCAGTTACGTGAACCTGTTTGTGTCGTAATAACAAACTGCTTTTGTTAACCCACACAGCTGTGTCTGAGGATCCTGCTACACTGGTATTCCAGCATGAACTGGTAGAAATGCTACTGACAAGTTTATGTACAAGTTTTTACCACTTTTGAAAATGACAATCTTTACCTATTTCTCAGTGAACCAGAAAACTGATTATCTAATTATCTGATAACTGATTATTAGCGTTTTGAGACGATAACATCACTCCAGTGCGTTAATTGTTTTCCCATAAAAGTACATCTTATTGTTTATTATTCTTGACATTAGAGCTGTAAGATGCTTACGAATGTATGTAAAAATGTATTGGATTTCTTGCTAAGTATGCACCGTTACCATCAGGCTGAGAATGAGAAGAATCATAAAGTGCGCATGGGTGTGGGAAATGGCCTTCGCCAGGATGTATGGAAAGAATTCCACAGTCGTTTTGGGGAGATCCGTATGTGCGAGCTGTACGGCTCCACCGAGGGGAACCTCTGCTTCATGAACCATATCGGCAAGATTGGTGCAGTCGGACGATCCAACTTCTTCTACAAGGTGAGTGAGATTTTCTTTCTTTTCTTTTCTTTTTTTTTTTTTTTTTTAGAGTTTTCTGTATTATTCATGAATACTTTATGATTGTCAGGAGGGCACTGACATCAGGACATAGGAATCTGTTTAGATTTAAACTTGGGTTATTATAACTTTATCTATAACTATATGATTTGAGAGCTCTAACTACTGTATAAAAAAAATCTATTCTGAGTTAAAGGTCATTTCACTCATCTGAAAAGCAGGCATTTAAATACAGTTCCCCCTTTAAGGCTTTGAACTTAAACAGTCCATTTAAGCAAAACAGTAACACAACCTTTACCTCTGATGATAGCTAAAAAACACTGAAATGCAGACTAAAAAAATAAACATCTTTCCTCTTTTACACAGTAGCAAGCTCAGATGCTTGAAATTGTTGATCAGATTGAAAAGTTTATTCCATTTGTAGTAGAATAAACATCCTTTCGGCCAGTGTTCTACATGTTGCTTAATCCTGTCTAATCCTGCTCACGTAATGCACAAGCAATGGTGCCATGCTCACCCTGAACTTATGAAACAGTGCACACTTGGTATTGCCAATTACAGTGGGTTACATAAAAATCCACCCTACTGTACATTTGCATTGAGCATTTTGTATTACTGCAATCTGGATCTGAATATATCGAAAATAACCCCTTAAAAATCATAGTGGAAGGAATGTTAGACAATTACTGTTTTATTCAGGTTGATGAAACTAAAATTTGCTATGAAACTAAATGTGAAAATTCATTCTGGGGCAACCGACAGAACTGCATTCGTTCAATTGTCACTCAGTTGTCAGGCGAGTGTGAATCCTGATGGTGTCTCATTCACTTGTAGCCAGGTGACAAGAGTGCAAAATTGGCTGTGCTGTTAGAGTGGCAGGAATGGGAAACTAGACACTAGACAGTCCAAGACACGTTGTTTGGAGCTCATGTACGTGAAAGAGTTTAGATAGAGAATGTGTAGAATATGTTATATGGCATGAGCAGCAGCTTATGAAATTGAACTTGGTTGAAATTGAACAATTTTAAAACAATTTGCATAAATTGTTTTTGGGCTGATTTAAAGACAGTGCTGTCCATCGGCATACTGTAATCTAGCTGAGTGAATATCATTTGGTAAAATGGTGTTTGTTCCTCCAGCAGAGTTTTATATAATTGTAGAATCTATGCAAAGGCAACACTGCTGTTGTGGCAGATCAACACTTCACGTTAAACCACTTTGTTATTTTTTTCCTTTAATTTGTCAGTCATCTGTTTTACTACTTTGGATAATAAGCACATTGAAGCTTCTTTGACTGTTTTTATGGCCATATTAAATAGAAGACTGTTTGGGTTGCATATATACCCTATAGGCTGGATAACATACAGACCAGTGATCAGATTTCTTCTTGGAAAATCGCCATATATACTTGAATGAGAGCTTACATTCCTAGACACTGCAAATAACTTAACTATTTTTAGGAATGCAGTTATGGCTCAAGTGCAAGTATTTACAGATAAACCATACGATTTACATCCTTGGATTTCTTGTTTAGCTGAGACAGGAGACACCTAAAACAATGCTTTTTCTGCATTTTCACACGAAAGCAGCAGTCAGACTTAATGTGAATACAAATGTATGTGGTGGAAATGGCAATACCCAGAAAGAACATGTGGTAGCAGTTACTCCGGCTTTGTGCCAGCATTCACTATGGAAACTTTAAGCTGTGTGTTCATGTACCTTGGTCTTGAAAGCCAATAGTACTGTAAATGTAAAGGTGAGCATTTCATATCTTGGTCAATAATAGCTCACTGATTCTTGAGATAAGGGACAAAACATGTCCCCATCAAAATGTTACAATTTGTCTTAAAAAACAATAAATTGTTTCATTTAAAAAGGCTTTAAAAGTTGGATATGAAAGAATTGTGTATGTTTAGACCCTTAGTTTTGTATATATTTATGTTATTTCATAGAAATTTTATAAAATACCGGCACTGTACTATGAAAGCCCATGCAGATGAACTCGTCTTCTGTAGAGGTCACAGTATGAAACTCCAAAAAAAAGTGTTTTAAAATGCCCAAAATGCACAAATATGAATATGATGTTAATTGCATGGCTTAATAAAATCACAAAATACTTAAAGTGAACATTACATTATTTTATACATAATAGTGTATACAATACAATTTATCACTTAACCTTGCTAAGGCACACCATTTCTACACACTTAAAGACTTTACAATGTTGTTGAATTGATCAAACACACAAAAAAACATATTTTCATGTGTCAGACGGAGTTGACAAATGTCAACTTACTAAGCGAGTAAATGTACATTTTTATAAAAAGTGGTTGAATAAAAAAACTGTTCCTTTTTAATGGTATGATAGATGAGACCCGTGTTTATGAAGATATCCAGTTCAAATTAATGTAGGATCGATTTTTTGTACTTTTGTCCCTTATCTCAAGAATCAGTGAGCTCTATGTTAAGATTGTAAAGTGTAAGGTTCAAATATGGGACATTTGCATGTTCTGTAAATATCAGATTCTTCATGGATATTTCATAATTCTTTTTTCCCCATGTGGATTTCTTGAGTGTTTTTTATTTATTTAATCAAGTAATTATTTTGTTAATTAAATAAAATGTTAATAAAATAGAAATAATAATACATTTTTTTCGTAAAATTCTTTTTCTTTTTCTTTTTTATCTTTGTCTGCTACAGTGCACCTGTCTTGTTAGCCATTAAGAAAGTTAATGTAAAATACTATTTTAATTTTTAAATTTTAAATTTTTTTCCAGCTCCTCTTTAAGTATGACCTGGTGAAATACGACATGGCCAAAGATGAGCCTGTGAGAGATGAACACGGTTTCTGTCAGCGGGTTACTAAAGGTGGGACAATGCAAGTCTTGTTGTCTTTGACTAAGTCTTTAAAATGTACCAGTTGAACTAGTCCTGAAAAGTGACACTGAAACTGAGAACAAGCACACGAGGAAAAATGGGTCATGAAACCAAAAATGTACAATAGTATGAAACTCTGTATACTTCACAAGTTGTGCCTAGATATTGTGTCTCAATATTGTGTTCATTCGTATAGATACATTAATATTATTAATGATTGACTATTTACTTGATATGACTTGTATGGATTTATTCCAATAATATAAAATGTCAAGCAAAACAAAATGACCAAAAAGGGCTGAAGGATGTTTAATAAAACAATGACATCATGAATAATCCCACAACATAGAAAGAAATACACAGAAAGTCTGTCTCTATGCTGCAGTGTTTGAAAGCTGAAACAATATCACATTTTTGATGGAAATAAATCAAATATACTCATATAGTTCTTGATTTTTGCTACTTATGCATTCAAAATAGCTATTTGGAATGTTATTAATATTGAGTTTATCATATTGTTGGATATCAGTGTTGAATTGATATTGCTGAGCCATTAATAGATTTATGCCATAAATACGTGTGATACTGATTGGCCAACACGAAGATGACTGATCTGATATTGTTCTCAGGCGAGATGGGTTTGCTGTTGTCCAAAATCAATTCCCGGAGTCCATTCTTTGGCTATGCTGGGAGCAAACAGCTAACTGAGAAAAAACTCATGAGGGATGTATTTAAGAAAGGAGACGTCTATTTTAATACGGGTGACCTGATGGCCGAGGACTGGGAGAATTTCATCAGCTTTAAGGACCGTGTGGGCGACACTTTCAGGTAAGGCAGGAAATGTATGCTGCATGTTGGCCTGCATTTCTAGACAATCACGACTTCTCGGTCACAATTTACTTTGTATACACCTGTCACATGGTTCTGAATTAAACCTCATAACGTAATGGGTCTCATGGTTAAAATTATGTCACAGTGTTTGCCACAGGTTTGTTTAAAACCTTAGGGGTAGACTGGGTGTGGTTGCTTGGTTAGTTGAGTTTGGGTGTGTGTTATCACAAAATAATTCGCACAGAAAGAGTATATTTACCAGCTTTGTAAAAAAAAATTATCATTTCCTTGGTCCTGTTAGGTTTCTGTTCATCTGCTCTTTTCTCTGCCCTACATTCTTCAATTTAATTCAATTCAGTAAACTTTTTTATAACAGCCTCTCTCTCTCTCTCTCTCTCTCTCTCTCTCTCTCTCTCTCTCTCTCTCTCTCTCTCTCTCTCTCTCTCTCGAACAAACCCAACCTGCATGTTTTTGGGCAAAAAACTCTCTCTCTCTCTCTCTCTCTCTCTCTCTCTCTCTCTCTCTCTCTCTCTCTCTCTCTCTCTCTCACACACACACACACACACATACACACACACACACACACACACACATACACACACACACACACACACACACACACACACACACACACACACACAAAGGTTGAGTTAGGATCTAGGGAAAAGGGGAGGGGGGCTCCCCTTTTCCCTAGATCCTAACTCAACCTTTGTAACTGAAACCTGAAACAATCTTTAAATTGATTACAACATATGTGTATGACTGTCAGTGTACTCAGAGTGAGAACAAATTTCACAATATTTACAGATTTATCTCCTATCCTTTTTTCACTATTTCACCAGTCAGTCATGTTAAAGTTGTGTAAACTTGATGACTTAAAACCTATTTTCAGGTGGAAGGGTGAAAATGTGGCAACCACTGAGGTGGCAGAGGTTCTTGGACTGCTGGACTTTATTCAGGAAGTCAATGTCTATGGTGTGGAGGTTCCAGGTACTAAAACATGGCTTGTTTGTTTATCTAAATAAAATATGTTAGACAAAGTGTATATAAGTATAGTTGGAACAATAGTGACGTGACATACAGCTAAGTATGGTAACCCATCCAAAGTGCACACACACCGCAGTGAACACACACACACCGTGAACACACCCCCGGAGCAGTGGGCAGCCATTTATGCAGCGGCGCCAGGGGAGCAGTTGGGGGGGGGTTCAGTACCTTGCTCAAGGGCACCTCAGTCGTGGCCAGCCCGAGACTTGAACCCACAACCTTAGGGTTAGGAGTCAAACTCTCTAACCATTGGGTCAGGCTACAACTTATATAAGTCGAAATAATAAAATGTGCTACACACACGCACAACAATACAACGAATGTGAAAACTGTAATATAGCAGTGGAGATTTCCATTGATTTATAATATTTATAATAGTGCACCAGCTATCAGAGTGCTAGTGAACAGAATTTAGCTGTTATCTATGTCCGGCAAGAGGCTGATGTGAAACAGAAGGTCAGAGAAATTTACTGTTAAATGTTGGTTCATCTCAACTGGCGAGGGAATGCTGACTTGTAACAATCAACAATGTCTATAACGTTATACACTGTAGATCATAAAGACAGATAGGTTAATAATGTAGGCTTACATGTTTTGACCCACATCTAAAATGTGTATATTATTGACACATGATGCTGCAGTATAGCCAAGCATGATAAACAATTAATAAGAAAAAAAAGTAAATATATTTAGGACATAAATATATCAGTGTTTATAATAGCAATACTGACTTAGGGAGTATTGTCCATGTGATTGTCCCACTTAGTGGAATAAATTAAAGAGGAAATGTTTTTTCGTAGGACATGAGGGACGAGCCGGCATGGCTTCACTGATCATTAGGCCTGACTGTGTTTTTGATGAAAAGGAGATGTTTGAGAACATCATGGCTCACCTACCAGCGTACGCTCGCCCCCTCTTTATCCGAATACAGGTAAGATTAATCTCTTTAAAAGATTAAAACTTTAGCGGATTTATAAAGGATGTCTTTTGACTAAAGCACTGAACAACATGATGCTGTACATGCACGATATTTTTGCTTTGTACCGTATGGTGCTTTTTTGTGTAAGAGGAGATGGTTTCAAAAACTTTTTTGTATCAATTCTGCCCCCTGCTGTTCATAACACAAAACACAGTGCTTATCAGGTATAGAAATTAAATGAATATTCCAGTAGTTTTCAAGTTGATCAATATCTAGTGCACACAATTCTCATTCCATAAAACCTTTGGGAAAGCATAAATAACTGTTGTATTGTATCGGTCTAAATGATATAGTCTTGAATTTATGTTATGTAGCCCTGGAAAGGACACAAATCACTATATGACTTAATGTTTTCTTATTCCACTGCTTGTTAGGAGTCTATGGAGGTGACCGGCACATTCAAGCAGCTGAAGTTCTGTCTGGTGAAGAACGGTTTCAACCCTGCCACCATCTCTGACCCGCTCTACTTCTTAGACTATACAGAGAAATGCTATATTCCCCTCACAGATTCCATCTATAACAGCATAGTATCAGGTCAGCGAAAACTCTAGGCCATAATTGAGCTCCGTTATACTGACAAACCAAAAGGACATGCTGTTCTAAACGGAAGATTTTAAATACGCCCATCTCTTTTGTAGTATTGTATATTTGATTGGGCCTGAGAGCAATCCTGAATGACTTCATGTTGAATAATGGATCATTTATTCCTTTGTAAACATTTCACAGAGACAGTATTGGTTAATAATGAATTAGAGTTATAATGACTTGGGTGGCCTTTTGCGGAGAGCGAGGAGACTGATTGCTGCGATGGAGCTGAATGAGAGGAATGATTCTCACCAGTGCACACCTGGTATCGGGTTCTGGTGCCTCCGGTGTCTGTCTGGCACAGCTTAAAATGCCAGGTGACTCTTAGCCTTAATAATGTCCCTACTTCATCTCCTCAGCTCTCTCTGCTCTCCTGCGTTCCTCTGCATCTTTGGAGATCAATACAGGAAAGGCACATGGCTGCTATCATCATCATAAAATTAGATTTCACTTTAGATGTAAAACATTGCTACTGTATATTAAAGCTGTGTTCTGTAATTACATACCTCTTCAGATATTGATATGGACAAATGTTTGTCATTGGAAGCTCTGCCTTTTGCATGCGTCTTTATCACGAGGTCATGAGTAGATTATTTTTTTCAGTTTCATCATTTTTAATAATGTAATATTGGTCATCTAGAGCTATTTTTGTGAAAATCTTAAGGCAGCTTGTCTTAAATGCTTAATAATAATTCAAGTTGTTTTACAAATTTACAAGTTTGGTTTACATTTTGGCTATACAAATAAAAAAATTTTGTGTTTGTTTTATTTTTTACGAACTATTGCAAAAAAAGCCTCTAGGCTAGTGGCTTTGGTAGCATGGGTAATTGAAGGAATTTAGTAAATAAGGAAATAAAAGCCATAGACATATAGATACACAAAGGTATTGACAGCACTGGAACATGTTCCAGTGGTTATTTTGCGCACTAATGGTCTGAACAGTGTCTATGTTGTTTTTTTGCCTTCGCTCTGTGCCATTTGAAATTAAACTTTACAGAGTGAGTATTGAAGTTAAATTGAACAGTGCTTTCTCTAAGCTACCTTTACTCAGCTTAGAGAGCTGCTCCAAAAGCCAAAGCAGAAGTAAATAAGGTATTTTGGCATGCGCGGCTTCTGCAAATGAATAAACAGACACAGTTGCTTATAAGACGCAGTCCAATCTTTAAATTCTTTCCATGGTCTATAGTGCCCACATACTTTTTCACATTTTGTAGTGTTGTAACCTGGAACTGCATGTAACTTAATTGGGATTTTATAGAAACAAGTCTGGTTCAAGTTTGGAAAGGTGTAAGGTGAGTTAGGGTTGTCTTATTAAAAAAATCCCAAACTTTCAATATCCCCAACAATTCAATTTATCATCAAAAATAGACTGTCACAAATGTGACTTGGTCTAGATGAGATAATCCACTAAAGTCATTAAGGAAGGCAATGTTATGTCAGTATTAAATATTATGGGCTAAATTCTGTGTAGATTTATAACATCCCAATTATGTCTGTTTCAGTTTTATGCTGTCGTGCTACAAAATGCTGAAAGGTTCAAGGAAGTGAATACTGTACTTATGCAATGCCCTGTATAATGCATGTACATATTAAACTTCCTGGCTAAAGTTAGTCAATTACAGAAATTTCTAATTGTGTAAAATAAGCCAGATGTAGGATGTTGGTAATAAAAAAGTTGTTACCAAATTCAAATTCAAATTTATTTGTATAGCGCTTTTAACAATTGACTCAAATGTCTCAAAGCAGCTTTACGGGACATAAAACAAAAGGTTAATATAAATAACAATATAAAGATCAATATTAGATATATTTAAATGCGTTTGTATTTATCCCCAATTAGCAAGTCTGAGGTGACTTACCACACTTGGTGTGGCAATAAGATGCCACCTTTCTTGGAAATACTTTCTTCGCATATCCCAGCTTTTGGAGGTTGAGGTCAGAGTGCAGGGTCAGCCATGATACAGTACCCCTCGTGCAAATAGTGTTAAGGGCCTTGCTAAAGGGCCCAACAGTGGCAGCTTGACAGTGCTGGGGCTTTAAACCCGAACCCAGAGCCATAATTTGTCACAATCAACAGGTCTGTCAAAGGTGGGATGTAAACATGTGCTATTATTTGGAGCAGCATGTGGAAGGAAACGGTATCAGAGAGGTTGGCAAATTAAAAAATGCAAGTGATCTTCCACAAGACGAATCTTTACTATTGGTAATGGAGCTATGAATAAAGTCAGCATAACTACATGTAACTGATACTGAATTTTTAAGTAATGAAAGTAATATTATATACAGTATACTCTTTATGTCGGAAGTGTGCCTTACATGTATCAATACAGAGAGAATGTTTATTGTGTGTCAGATAAGCGTGCCTACACCAAGACCTTCTCTTTCTAATTGCCTTTTTATTCTTTCCTTAATTCAGAATTTACTGTGAATTATACATTTGTTCAAGTCGTGCTGGAATAATACATTTAAAAACATTTTGAAAAGGCTTAATTTTTGGCACCACTGAAAGTTGGTGTCTTGCAGTAATGAAAGCATTGTGGATTAGAGGTTTTGTTTTGTAGCCTTTACTGAACATCGCTATTAAATCTGCACTTGACTGTTATGACAGCAATGTATTCTTTAATTAATAACTAAACTTATATTTATCGATGGTGAAGACATTGGTTTAATCAATGTAAAGTTGAGTTCAATTTTCATTCTTCACAAACGAGTGTAAATGTTTGCACACACTATGGCAAAATGAAGAAAATAAAAAAATTCTATACAGAAATAATATACAGTAAGAAGTCATT
The DNA here is from genome assembly GCF_022655615.1 of Tachysurus fulvidraco. NCBI lineage: Eukaryota > Metazoa > Chordata > Actinopteri > Siluriformes > Bagridae > Tachysurus > Tachysurus fulvidraco. The sequence goes on along the minus strand of NC_062537.1, from coordinate 12,713,599 downwards.
TGGTGTGTTAGATTTTTTTTTTAAAGAAAGGTTTCATTCATTATCTCAAAGAACGATATGGTGTTACAGTATGTATGGTGTCATGTTTATGTATCCTTCCACTTGTGAAATCTTCTGTTATATAAGTGTTACATAATTTTGTTTAATTCTCTCTAGTATCCCAACGCAGTCTAAAGCTAATGAAAGAAAATTAATGTTCAGTGGTTCACATTCAGGTATAATGTTAAATCTATATTGTTTAATAGGATTGATTCTACTGTTTTTGATGTCTCTGTTTTCTGAAAGTTTAGTAAAACTTCAGTAAATCTTAAAGCAATTGTAGTTGTTTATTCATTTATTAGATTTTCTGGAGGATGCTTTAAGCATTGCTTTCCAAAATGTATTTCCATTACTTTTTTCCCTTTTATTTAATTTTAATTGCTTTTTTGTGTGTGTCATGTGTAAAGGAAAATCCACAGTATTCGACCGATACATTTTTCAGTCCATTGGAGATAAATTAACATACAAGCACATTAAATCTGTGTTTTGGCAGAGAAATACTTTATTTCTTTTAATGACATGACTTTAGTGTTTACTGAGTCCTTATTATTTTTATTTTTGTTAATGAAAGACTTTTAAATGCTTTATGATCAAATAAAACGACATTATTTCTCACAGAATATACAGTATGTAAAGCATAGGCAAGCTAGACAGTATCTCTAGAATGCACTAAAAATTCAGACTTTTATACCATCGGGTGTTTCATTTTGTGAGTAGTCATGTTGCTCTGGTTTATCTCTACCAGACCTGTTAGTATTTAGGTTCAGGAATTCTGCATCCTCTATTCAGTTAGGTATATGGTATTATAGTCATAGAAGAATTAGCTTAGTCTCTTCTTCACTTAGTCTCACCTTATCATATATATGGCACTCATTATTAGATTTAATTGTTGTCAAATTGCAGAATTCCAGACATGCATCACACACCTCTGCATGCATTTTACCACAAAACAGCAAAGTGTTATTCCTTACTCATGCTTATTTTCTATTTATATTTATTTATATTTTTTTATATATAAATTTATACTCTTGTCTGCAGAAAAAAACAACTTCTTCATGAGACACAGTTTTGATATTCAAATGAACACGAGGATATGATGAATAAACAAATTAGTCTAAAGTGTCAGCTGGTGATTTTTTCAGCATGCCTTAAAAGTCAATTTGTTTCCAGTTGTTACCAATACAATAATGTGAAAAATAATGTTGAATTAATGAAAGTTAATATTTTGTCTCAAAATGTGTTAAAAAATGTCCAGCCCAGGACGTTTGCATGCACATGGATCGATCTTTTGTCAGTAATGATTTTAACACATCACTGACTTCCCTTCAGATCCTCATAAATCATAATGAGGGGAAATTGTATATATGTTTATTTAGTTGTAATTTGGCTTTCAAGCTGCTGGATGTCCAAGTGTGTGAAAGTGATGTCACATACATGGTTCCTAGAGCAAGAGACATCAGGGATTTTTTCGGGTGCATGTGCGAGGCAACACCACCTCCACTACCAGTATAACAAGGCTGATACTTATAGATATATCCTGACAGGGTAGACTCATTTAGACCAATGTAATCATTTTAACATATATTGGTAAAACCTTTTGCCTAAAATGAGACTAGGCTAGTTTGGTGTGGCTGGCCTAGAGGAAGCACAGCCATCATTGTTTCGTATCATTGCTAGCTGGTTAGTTGACCTTATAATCTGCTCATATTACGTTCACTTACAGTATGTAACTTAGAACTCATATAATCATTTACACACCTTGTTATTCTAACTTCGTATGAGAGGATGTGTTTTGGTTTTATCTCAATTTAAAGAATTAGACCTGTCAGGCAAGACACCAGTTTTTCTACATGTTTTCCTGTAAACCCTGTCTGATTTGACTTGCCTCAGTTCACTGAAGAAAAAATAAGTAAGTAAGTAAGTAAGTAAATAAATAAATAAATGAAAGTAGAGACATTTATTTGGGGAAAGTAAAGAACAAGCCCAGAGAGCTGTGCATCCAAAGCCACTATTACAGTCTGTCCTCTGTATATCCATTGCAATCTGGTTCAGTCTTCAAGTTTTAGAGTTAATCATAGGATCTTTTCCTACCTTTAACATAGTTTAATTTCAGTGTCTGGTTGTATTTCTGTTGCCAAAAAAGTACCAATAATACATTAATCAGAATATCAAACAGTTTGAATCATGTTTTCATGGGCAGGACTAGAGAGGAAAAAAAACAACACTAATACTGATTTTTACTATTGAGCACCATCTGGAGGTCAGAGCTGATGTGGGTCATATGAATATATAAATGTATGTGAGCACTGAGCAGAGCAGCGCGTCGCTCTGCCTTCAGCTCATCATGGCGGACTCCAGCAGCAACCACGTCCACGTTTTATTCTCCTTTTCCGTGTTTTCGCGTCCGTCTTCGGTGGCTCTCGGCTCCGGGTATGAAGTGCTCGTCCAGAAGTTTCTCTCCATCTACGGGCCTCAGATCGACGTGCATCGCAAATTCCTCATTCAGGTGTTCTCGGAGGAATGGGGGCAGTTTATAGACCTGCCCAAGGGATTTGTCATATCGGAGAAATGCAAGCTGAGATTAGTTCCTCTTCAGACGGATGTGAGATTTTATATACACACTGTTTTGTTGTAAATGTTTCTGAGTGTGTGTTTGTGTGTTGTCTGTGTGTATTTGTGTGTGTGTGTGTGTGTGTGTTGTCGTGCTTGTCCCTTCCTGACTGTTTACAATAATGTGCCACCAAGTTCACCATTTACCCCCATGCAGCTCTTTACACGTGATATATTCGTGCACTGTGTTATTAGTATAACTTGTTGATTACAGGGGAAATGTAACAGAGTCCCAAATGGCTCTACATACACTCTTTACAGTTAGTGCACTTCATATAGTGTGAAGTAGTGTGTAAGTATGCAATGTGTAGGAAAAATGGGGCGCTATTGTGACACATACTCGTGACGCCATATTGTTAGCAATTTGACTATCAGCTTGTGACGTCACTACATTATCGTGCAACATAATATGCAAGTAAAATCGGAACTAAAGGCTTTTTAAATATCCGAAGCCTAACACACATTACACATATTTTCAACAGGTTTAAAATATGTATACAGTACAATATCATCTGTTTATACCTAGGGGTTCATGGATTCTTTTTTGTTTTGTTTTGTTTGAGTTTACAGTCTTATTTTTACATAATTTTTAAATAATTCTAATTGGTCACATGATCACTTGACGTAAAGACACTTGTTTGCATTGAGCAAACCAAGGTGATGTAATTGTGCAGTTGCAAATTGGGGCATGTAATCCCCAAAGACTATTGTCTTTTGCTTAACATCTGTTTCTGTGCAAATAATTTATGCATGACTCAGGTTTGGTGTTTAGGTGAATAGACCTCCAGTATTAACTCAATTATCCAGATTAACTCAATGCGGGTTGCTTCTTGAATACTGGGTTATTGTTACAGTAGGTGTCCATTTTATTAGGCCTTTACTACATTCATAGGGCAGAGATTTTATTTATTTTTTCAGCTAAGGTTGCAAGTGAAAACAATTTAGAAAGCTAAGCCTTGATTCTTAGACTGTACTGGTAATAACTGAGATTGAAACAATAATACATGATAGTTTAGTCTAATACATTGTGCAGTAAGTTATAGTATAGTAAACGGTGCACTTTATTGGGTAGAAATAGCACTTAAGGTGAGTTGTTTGTTTTCCCTTTACCCTAGATCACTACATTGGGCAACCTTTCTCCAGCCACCACCATTTTCTTCTGCTGCGACATGCAGGAACGGTTCAGGCCTGCCATCAAGTACTTTGGTGACATCATCAGCGTAGGCCAAAGACTGGTAAAAACTGATCATGTTTCTGTCTGTCTGTCCCAATTTATGTCTCTGTTTTTTCATCGCAATAAATCTTTAACTGTTACCCGATCTGGGATATTTAGTATATTATAAACAACACTGTCCAGACATGACTATTTTTACAAAGACAATAAGGAAAGGTAGGGACTTTTCATGTTCTTCAAATCTATTTTTATCAGACAGTTTTATTGCCTGGATGCACTTTTGTGACCCTAACTAACAGACAGTTTATCACCGTTCTTCTGACTGGGCTGTGACATTGAGATTGTCTGTGTATAATTGTTTTTCTGAATTACCTGAAGATCTTTTCTTCATTCGGGTTATAAATGAAGATTTTGCTATTTGGTGACACAGAGAATTAGAGAATTAGAACACTGATATTTAAAGCATTAATATTTTCACATTATTTTATAAGACGTTTTCTTATTTCTCTTAGTAAATATATATATACTTATGACCATGTAATTTTTAATTAGTCAATGATGATTAAAGTGCATCACCTGAGCCTCCATCCTTTATAAGCCCAAATGGTTTAAGCTCCAAAACTGGCACAGCAGTGTGGAGCAAAGAGGAAGAGAACAAGATTTGGAAAGGTCAAAACAAATATATAAAAATCTACAGAACTGCAAGAAAAATACAAAAGAAAACCACATAAAGTTAAGACAAAAAATAAACAATAAATAAAAATTAGACATGGAAATTTAAGAAGGTTAAAAAAACACTAAACATGGAAATTTGAGTGTTTCAAAAAGGTCTTGATTATTTAATAAGGAAACAGAAGAACCATTTAAATGACATTTCTAACACGTAAATTCACTATAAAAAAGTATTATCTGTATTAAAGACATTATGTTATGGGTCCTTTGTTACATTGCTTTTTAGTTTTTCATTTACACTTTATAGCACACAACAGGCATCAGGAGAAAGACAGTCTGCTTCAGAAAGACATGTAACTGAAAGTGGCCGTTTGTGTTTTAGCTCCAGGGTGCCCGAATTTTAGGGATCCCTGTCATCGTGTCAGAGCAGTACCCTAAAGGCCTGGGTAGCACTGTACAGGAGATGGATCTGACTGGGGCCAAGCTGGTCTTCCCTAAAACCAAGTTCTCCATGGTATTGCCAGAGGTGGAAGCTGCGCTGGCCGAGACTCCTGGAGCCCGAAGCATTGTGCTTTTTGGAGTAGAGGTAAGTGAAAGGATTTTGACATGACATGCTCTCTCTCTCTCTCTCTCTCTCTCTCTCTCTCTCTCTCTCTCTCTCTCTCTCTCTCTCTCTCTCTCTCTCTCTCTCTCTCTCTCTCACAAACCCAACCTGCATGTTTTTGGGCAAATCATTTTCATAATCAAATAATGAATGTGTTAATGATTTCAATTATTTTATTAAATTCCTTCTTTAGTTTTTTCATTATTTTAATTTTATATTGCGCAATGTTTATGCAAAATATTTAGTGTTAAGGCTATTACGTATTTTCACTTTGATGGATATTCTTTGGAATTCAATACTGTTTTTACTGTTTTACATTTAAGGACAAAAATTCAGAAACACTAGGGAAATTGTATGAGGATTATCTACTTTGGATCTTGTAGTAAACATTGTAATGACAAAATATGTAGAACACAGGATATATATAGATATTATCTTAATAAGTAAAAACATTTGACAATAATACAACAACAACAACAATAATAATAATAATAATAATAATAATAATACACATTATTAATAATAACAACACTAATGTATTATTATTGTTATTATTATTAATAATAATAATAATAATAATAATAAAATGCCACAGTATGTCCCTATGTTTTGGCATGCATTGTTATTATCTGTATGTTATATTCTCAGTTCAACACAAATAAATATTTGACTGGTTTCTTGTAAGTTAAATATTTATATCGATAAAATAAAATAAAAATTCAAGTATTGAAATAATTTTGCCATTTATTTTCAATTTTTATTTATGTTCTCTTGAAGACACTGCCATCTAGTGGGGTTAAAACACACTGCATTGAGCAATTTTGCATTTAATGTTGATAATATGCAAAAATTTAACCTTTCTTTGTTTGTTTTTAATGGATAATATGCAGTAACAACTAAAACCAGTTCTTGTGCATGTAGACCCATGTGTGCATCCAGCAGACAGCCCTAGACCTGATTGGGAAGGGGTTTGAGGTGCACATTGTAGCAGATGCAACGTCCTCCAGAAGCATGATGGACAGAATGTTCGCACTAGAGGTAATGTGAATAATATGAATAAGACGACAAGAAATGTGAACAAGCATGACCTTTTATGCCGAACGCATGATTCTTTGTACAATTTTAGAAAGTGTGCTCTTGGAGACCTGCCTCAATTGCATGTAAACTGACTCAGAATCAGAGTCATTGGTAGAATATGTCTGAACAATAAATACATATCTATAATAAATAAATGTATTGGAATATTAACAGCATACCGGAATTTGTAGCACAGTAGAAGAAGGATACAGAAAAAGTTGCTTGATGATCTGAGTGGTTTTGTAGTGAAGAATGAAAAGCTCCTTTAAGATACATGTCCATCATAAGCTAGCTGGCCTCTGGGAAGAATCTGTGTGTCTGGCTGTTTTGACGCACACTGATTTGTAGCGTCTGTCGGAAGGAAGAAGTTTGAATATGGAATGGACAGGATGTAACGTGACAGCGATGAGTTTGATCACCTGTTTCCTGACTCGAGAACAATACAGGCACTGATCTTTTTGCAGTCCTGACAATCTTCTGTGGCCTGATTCTGTCCTGACGGGGGGCTGAGCCAGATCTGCAGACCTGACAGTGATGGATATACAGAGGACAGACTCAGTAGAGGTTTAGTAAAACTGAATTCACAGTTCCTGTGTTAGGTGTCTGCTTCTTTTAATTGTCACAGGAAGTCACTTTAAGAGACTGGAATCTTTTCAGTTCCTGCCTTTTAGTAGTTCCATAAAACCTGGTCACAAGTTTTTACAGTGATGTAAAATGCTAATTAAGGGTTTGGTGCTGTGGAAGTCCACCGTCAGGTCCAGGAAGCTGTGACTGCACCTGAATATAAACCCTTTCTGTATGCAGACTCGACCTCGTCAGTAATTCAGTCCTCTCAGAGCCTAAAAATAAATGCAATATACCTACCATGCATGTCTTTGGACCGGGGGAGGAAACCGGAGGAAACCCCCGAGGCACGGGGAGAACATGCAAACTCCACACACACAAGGCGGAGGTGGGAATTGAACCCCCAACCCTGGAGGTGTGAGGCAAACGTGCTAAGCACTAAGCCACCGTGCCCCCCCCCCTCCCCATCAAGAAATTATGCAAAGCTAAATATTTTTATGTAAAATATGCATAATAATTTCTCCCAAATTTGACTGACCACTATTCCCTTTTTCAGTGGAGTGGAGACAGCACATGTTTAACTCACTGAAGAATGTGATGAAGCTGTATGACACTGACTGTGCGTTCAAGTTCGCCTGGATAGTTTGTAATAATGAGTTTGTATTAAAGTCTTAATTACGATGCCAAGTGCGTTCATTCAGTCTGCTTAGAGCAAGATGAAGGTGTACCTCCTTTTAACCACAAAAACTAACAAAGAGGTTTTAAACTCCACTTTTAGCAAATGAAAATACCTGAAAGAGGAGAAGAAAAGAGATTAGGGAATGAGATGAGAACAAAGTGGTGACGGTGGTATTATCACTGACGTTGAAGCTGTTTGAGTAGTGTGTTCAGGTAAGAAGATTAGAGAGCTGGTTAGATTAAAGGATTCTCTCTTCATGCAGCAAGGGCTAATTACTACTGGTAAAATTGTCAGCGGGTATTCAAATGGCATTGTGGGTAACAGAAGTTTAACCTCAGAATCTTATTACAAACTGCATCTTGGGTGTCATTTAAGATCACTTGTTAATTGTAAAGTTTGAAAGTGGATTTTAGCTTTAATGCAGAGACAGAGAGAGATTTGTTTGGTGAATACAGCACCTTCTGTCTATTACTGCACATGTCAGCATGTGCAGTAATAGAGGCTGTAGGTTTCACAATATATTATCAAATCACTTAGCCTGTTCCACTATTCATGACCATGGCAGAAATATCGCCTTTGGTAAAGGATAATCCTTTTAAAAATGTGGTTTATACAAGCACTGCTAGCACTTGGCAAGACATTGTATCTCAGACACTTTGTGGTGGTTAATGTTGCCTCCTTTAAAGTTTTCTGAGAGGACATTTCTATTCATTGGGATTTGTGACACGTCTTGGCTGACTCTCTACAGTAAATCTTTTGGGCTGCAGCATTAGGCCTTGTCAGCCAAAAACAGCATTCTGTGATATAAATCTTCTCTAGAATATTCAGTGCCAGAATGGCATCTCTTGAGCTTGGTGGCGATCAATACTTAAGGTTCTTGAAAGTGATCTTGGCTTTTTCTTGAGTTCTATCACCATAATGTGATGAATGTGCGTGTTAGCATTACTGTCCACATCATGATGTAATTTCACTGCAGTAGAAATGCAGCCTTCTTGTAAAAAATTTTTTTTCTTTTTCTTAAGTTATAGGTTTCTCCTATCTGTGATTGAGTTAGTATTAGCTGTATCATCTGTAATACCATATGTACCAAGTGTTCAAGGTATATTGAATTGGTATTTTTATTTGAAGCAGTATCGATTTTTATCTTTCTCTGAAATTAATTTTTTTTTATTAAAAATAATATCCCAAGCCTTAAGGCTGTGTTAAGACTGGAAAACAACAACAATAATAAAAAATTGTAGCCCAGACTCTATTACCAATGCTCCCAATGCATTTGTTGTGATTAAAGTCATCATTGCCTGAAGTACTATTTGTGATTTACGAGTATGATTTATGACTTTTCCCGGCTAATAAAAACTGTTCTGTCTCTCAGCGGCTCGCACGCACCGGCATCATCATCACCACCAGCGAGTCGGTCCTTCTGCAACTCGTGGCAGATAAAGAGCATCCGAAGTTCAAAGAAATCCAGAACATCATTAAGGCCAGCGCTCCAGAGTCAGGCCTCCTCTCTAAAGTCTGAGCGGCATGAGGTGCTAAACTTACTTCCACTGTTGGCTTCATTTAATGTCCCTTAGAGATTCTGCAGCCGTGGTGGGTGTTTTGAAGTTGTAAAGTTACCTCATATATTTGAAATCGTTCCAAGCTTGTGTTTGTAGACGATGGTGGATTTTTTTTTATCAGAATTTCGTCTTAGATGTGCCGTGCAATAAACCTGGTTAGTCCAACGTATTTTTCAGTGTAAAAGATTTCTTGTTTCGCAAAAACCAAAATCTACAAATCTGGCATAGCGAGTTAAATGTAAGTTAAATGCGTTTGTTTAATGCAACATCGTGCTGTTGCTGGTTACGACACCACTGGAAGTAGGAATGTAGCTACTCTGACAACCATAACAGCCTGGAAGTCTATCCTTACCTTACCTTACCTTACCTGTCTCTCACCATTTTCTTTCTAAACTTTAAGAATACATAAATTGCTGTACGTACAAAATCGAAATATATATATACCGTGTGTGGAAAATGTATTAACAGTTGAGACGTACAGTAACGTTCGGTAGATGATTACAAACAGTAGTACCTCTGTGACTTGGCTGAACACAAGGTCTAATTAAGAGATGAATAATCCACTGGAGCATGACGACTTGCACTGCAATACATATCTGTGCTGAATTATTAACGTAATATGTTTAGTACTGTGTTTCTCTGGCATTTGGCTCCAATAGGGCTATAAATAATGATCAAAATATATGTTCTGTGTGTCATTTTTTTTGTCTCTCCTTTTCTTTAAAAGATACTTTGGCCTGTTTTATCTTTTGCTTTAAACGTTGAAGTCTACTCAAACTTTAGAATATGTTACAAGGCATTTATTAACATCCCTATAATTCATCGGAATGTTAATATGAACTATATAGGAATGGCACTTAATTATTAAAAATGTTACACGTTTAGGAATTTGATGTGGACAGTTACCCTATGTAGTGGTACATATTTATTGTGAACAGGTTTCTGTTGTGTATTTGAAAAGGTTTGTGCTTATTTCTTTCCTCAATTTTCATTTTTTCTTCATCTTTATGCTCAAATTGTTAACTGCACTGGCACCGCATTGCCCCTTAAGTCTGTAAAGGTTTGCACAAGTTTATTTGTGTGTGTGTGTGTGTGTGTGTGTGTGTGTTTACAGTTTGACCTTATTTATTTTTTTTTTTTTTAGGTTTTGATGTCAGTGGAAATCTCACTCTTTTTTCACAGACTAAAATACATGCACACACAATTATATTCTATAAGTTATGGGAAGATTGTGTTTTTTAGTCGTTTATTTTTTCACATAACTGAATATACTGTATCTGGGGATTTCCAATATAGTCCAATATAGCTACTGATTATATTTTTCACATAAGTATTGCTAAACTTGGTTTTAATGCATACATTGTTTTTGGTTATCCAGGACAACTGTTTTGTAGAGTGTATTAAAAACGTCATGGATTTTACATGATATAAGGTGTCCTTCGTTTTTAACTTTATTTTTGATCAGTAAACACCAGAAAATATACACTTGCCCTCCACTTTATTTGGAACACCTGCACATTCATGTATTTGTCTAATCAGCTCAATGCAAAAATTATGCAGATACAGCTCAAGAGCTTCGGGTAATATTTACATCAAACATCAGAATGAAGAAACTGTGTTTTTATGTGACATTAACGGTGGCATAGTTTTTGGTTTTGAGTATTACAGAACTGCTGATCTGCTGAGATTCTAGAGTTTCCAGAATGGTGGGCAGTTTCCAGAATGGTGCAAAAAACAAAGACTGAGTGAGAAAGTTTTGTGAGTAGAAACACCTTGTTGATAAGAGAGATCAGATGAGAATAGCTTGGTTTGAGCTGCTAGAAATCAACTCAAACTCAAATCATCAAGTTTTACACCCACGTTAAGAAGAAAAGCATCTCCGAATGCACAAAACTTCGAGACTTGGACTGGATTGACTACAACTAGAATTTCTTATCATTCTGATCTTTGATTTAAAGTTTAATGAAGCTCCTGAAGACCTGCTGCCACATTATTACAGTAGCTAACTGCATGAATATACAGTTGTTCCTAATAAAGTTGAACAATGGCATTTATTGCTGTTTTCCTTGCTTAGAAATGTCATGCAGTATATCATTACCACCACATGTGGTAATGTGTTGTGATGTGCAGATGAATTATAATAAAAAATATATGATGAATAAGTAACACATTGCCGTGACTGGATATGTAACGACTTGTGTTTTGAATTAAGATGAGCTTGAAATTGAAATGATTTTCCACACAAAAAAAAACATTTTATTACTTTCTCATACAACCTCCAGCATTTCCCTGTATTAGATAAACAAATCTGTAGATCAAATAGAATATTTTCATCTTTTGCAGCAGATAATACTGAACTGTCTTTCAGATTTCGATTTTTTTTCTGCAAATGTTCCTTAAGCGTATCCAGATGCTAACTCAGAATGCATCTGTGAACCAGCCTTCAACAGATGTTTGTGTATCAGAATTTGAGAAAGAAAACTATTTACAGTGCCTATTTATGAACCAAAACTTTAGTCCAAACTGATTGTACTTCTCGCAGGTAACCTACATGATGTGACAAAATACTTGTGCACTCAGTTGGCATTACTGTGTGAGAGCACAATCATTTATGTAATAGCTAACGTAAAAGTAAGTGATAAATGTTTATATTTACCGTGTCTCATAAACACTGCTTTTATTTTATAGGGTATTGAATTATTTAAAAACAAATAGTAACTGAGTCTAATGGAAAACATTAAGAGGGTAAGTAATGTCAGAGACAAAATGTGCAGTGTATAGCTGTTAACACGGAGTGCTTATAAATTATGATTACATGGAAAGAGAAATGATAGATTTACTTTATAAAATGACAGAGGAGCGGCATGAGAGGCGAGATTGCCATCAATGCAGATTACATGAATGAATTGTTATTAAGTGGGATTATTTATAATTTGCTCTGTCAGAGCTTGTATACATAAGTTAGAAGAAGCCAACAAATATGATAACAGACAAAAGGCACTGCAAAATATTCGGAGATTAACAATGAATTTAACACAGACTCAAAACATAAAGTTCTCAGTTGCTTCAAACATCATTACAGGCTGATATCTAGGTAATCAATGCAGGATAAGTTTAGATAGTTTACAGTAGTTTAGTTTAGTAAGTTGATTAGATAAGACACTATGCATTTAGGTTTATTTATTTGGAAAATCGTTCTATTTCAAATGACTTCCAAGTTAGGCATAATGCAATCCAATCATACAGATATTTCATAATTGAAAATCAGAAAATAATTATATGGTACCAAACTAATATGATATTAAACATTAAACACAAATGGGCTACATATTAAACTATATATATATATATATATATATATATATATATATATATATATATATATATATATATATATAGTGCTGCTCAAAAACATCTAAAAACATGCTAATTATGTTAACATGGGCATGATCTAATCTTCTAACTAGCGTATTTAATTGACAGGTCTCTGTTTAATACCTGTTCGCAAGTGTGGAACAGAAAAAAATACAAAACGTTAAAAAAAATCCTGACAAATTAATTTCATTATTGTTTCATCTTCTGTTTTTATTTCTTATATTGCATATTATTAATGATTAATTTGTGAATAAATAATGAATTTCTACATATAACTGGCATCACTAGCACAGAGCCACATGCTGATAGTCAGCATTAATTAATTTTTGAAGTAGATAATTATGAATAAGCAGTGTCATTATCAGGCTAAAAATAAAGAAAGGTATCATAATTACACTGCAAAAAATATCTACTTGTTCTGTGTGTGAGAGAAAGATAAATAACACACCCCAAGCTATCTTTGTCCTTGTCATAGTGATGGACATTGTGATGGAAGATAATAACTGCACACAAACAGTGATATAGTCCTCACCTGCAGTCTTTCCATTTTAATTTGAATAATGGAGAAAGCCATGACAGATTGAATTATTATAAATCATTTTAAGATATCATTCACCTCTAAACATTTTGCATATTTATCAAATTTCATTGGCAACCAAAATGCTGCATTGGATCAGCTAAAGATGTCTGAATAATGTACTTCCACCTGGAGTCAGATATCTTAATTATTATTTTTTCTGTAAGTTTATTAGGCTAAAACCTAAAATTCACCCATTCACCATTATTATAGCTGCTCAGTGTTTTGTGTAATCTCAGTGTTTAGTGTTTTCATTTAGAGTTCATCTATCTTTTTTTTAATACAATACAATTCCTTATAAAACAGACATGATCAATAAGTATCTTATTGTAGTAAATATCTGTACTGTGCATTGCTTCCGGTTTGGAGAAGGTTTCCAGTCACTTGGTGGTGCTATTATTCCTTATAGTGTCACAACTACTGCATATTGTGTTTCTTTAAATTAGGTGTTGACCAAGTTCCTGTGTAAGCTCATACAACATTTAAATAACACAATAGGGAACCCTCGAACAGTAAGGACAGTAATAAAATAAAGAGTGATAGCTTGTGATTAAGGACACAAGACCTTTCTTTACCACCGAACCATGGGGTTAATTAAAAGTCTGTCATCGTGCTTTAATTTTTTAACTTAGACTTTTTTTTGTGTCAAAACAATTGGCACAGTGATAACAATCACAATTATGCAAACTGAAAGAAGGACTGAAGACAGTATTCTGCACATTCTTTTTCTTTTATGTTCTGCTTCCTTCTTTTTCAGCAGGGAGTCAAAGCCTGGGGTGTAGAGATCTTCCAGCCAAAAATTCAATTTTCTAGGGTCTTCCTATGAGAGAAGATAAATCATCATGCGTGGGCACACTCTAAAGATTTGGTCTGTAACATTGAACACAACTAACACACAGAGCATGTTTTAATCTATCTACTACTAAGCACAGAGGAAAGCTCTTGTCACAGTTAAAATTTCATTCCATCCGTTCATACATTTATTTGTTTGATTATTTCTTTACTTTCAGTAACTGCTTTATCCTACAGGGCACATTGGTCCATAACAGGGCACACAATAGCATTTCTGAGCCAACGATCTACCTGCCAGCAGATATTGATAGATAGGAGAAAACGGCAGAACCCAGAGAAAACCCAGACAAACAACATGTGAAACTCACTGGTCTGGACTCAGGATCAAATTGGGACAATGGCGGTGTGTTTCACCCAGATTCATTACAGTAATTCTATCTACATAACTGGGTAATTTTGTTTCATTGCTTTAAGATAACTAAGTCTAAGATGTTAAAAAAGTGCCATGATTAATTTTTTACACTTAAATCTTTCCAATTATTATCCTTAAACTTGTGTATTAAAATTTTAATTACCATCCTGAATCACATAATGTAGTAACTACTATAAATAATGTAGTAATTACGATGAAATGCATTGTAAAGTAAAGGAGGGGGAGGGGGGGGGAGAGGACTGGAAACCAATCCAGTGTTTCTGACCTGTGAGCAAAGCTAGACTGGCTCCATAGACGGTTCCCAAAGTCTATAAAGGTTTAATATGTAGATCTTGCTCTACATCTGAATAACTATGACATTAAGTGTTAATTATTGGTCTCAATAATAACACTACAAATAATACCCCTCTGTACCTGGAGATAACTGGCTAGGTTGCCATGTAAAGAATGTCTGTCATAGTCCTCAATGGTCCAGGATGGTTTAACTCTTTGGTTCTCCTCCAGGTCAACATTCCTAAGGTTTATGTAGAGTGGGTTTTGCTTGATATTTGGTTTCAGAGTGAGTGGTGTGATGTGCTGTTCCAGCTCGCTGTCTCTCAATTCATATGTAACCTCTGGTGATGATGGTCTTTCTGTGTCCTTCCTTCCTCTCTGCTCTCCCTGAAGAAAGAATACAGAATGGACATTTATCTTGAAGCAAGTGATTATGTTCAACATATATTTGTGTTGAATAGATAATGATGACTGGGAGCTCTCTCTCTCTCTCTCTCTCTCTCTCTCTCTCTCTCTCTCTCTCTCTCTCTCTCTCTCTCTCTCTCTCTCTCTCTCTCTCTCTCTCTCTCTCTCTCTCTCTCTCTCTCTCTCTCTCTCTCTCTCAGATATATATACCAGTCTTCCAGAAATTCAAGTCTTGTTTCTCTTACTGTGGAGAAAGCTTACACATAGAATATGCTATTTCATTAAGTGCTGAAATATTGATATGACACAGCAGCCTTAGATGTAAACTTGGGTTAGTTTGTCTGTTCAGATGAGACATGTGGGGGATCTGTGCAAAAATAGATTTCATATCAGAAAAAGTAAAAAACACATTATAAAACCCTGCATTATGCAAACACAGAAAATGTAGATTAATGAAAAAATACTCGTTGCTTTAGGTTCAAACATAAGTGTAAATAAACTTGTAACAGAAGGGCAATGGGAAAATAAAAATGTAGGATTAATGCACAATGAAAAATTCAATTTAAATAACAGAGACCAGTGGAACATTTGAATTTGGGGGAAAGACCAATGAAAAAAAAAAATTAGATAGTTATCAACAGAAACATCAGCAAAAAGGAACGTTTAGATACAAAGACTAATGGAAAAACAAACCTGTACAAAAATATAAATAATTTAGGCACAAATAATAAACTTTGGGAAAAGAGATAAGTGGAAAATAAAATTTAGGTAACAAAGTATAGTAGAATAATCAAAATTTAGGTGCAAAGCCTGGCAGAAGAATATATAATACATTTTGGTAAATGAACAGGTGGAAACATTTTTTTAAGGTAATAAAACCCCAGCAAAAAACAAAAGGCCTGCAATTGTTAAACAGACTCATATTTTATACATAATCTATATGATTTTCCTTCAGACGAAAGGGTGACCAACAACTTTTCAAAGAATTGTAAAGAAATCATTCAAATCAACACAAATATTATCAAGCCATTATCTACCTCTTCACAATCAAGCCTTATGTTTTGCTCTGGTGCTAACGAGAGCTCTCCTACCTGTGAGTACACTCTGTTGTGCCACTGCCTCTGGCCCGAAAGTGCAGCTCCTATCTGGAACATTCCATGGGTGGCTGGTAGCATCCCCACATCAAGTTGGAGAAATTTCTCTGGATGATTATTGTTAGGGAGAACAGTAATGTCCATGTTTATGTCCAAGCTAACATGGACTTCTCTTGACTCAGACTCATTGCACTCATTATTTATTAATGGCAAAGCTGGTGTCAGTGGCAGGTGTGTGTATCCCTTTCTAACCCATAGCATGGTTTAAGGAGCCCATGTGAAGGGATAAGAGCAAACTCACACCTATACGCAGATACTATTTAACACAAAAAGCACTGTATGGACATTTTCTGCCTTTTATATTTAATCCACAGTAGACAAATATCAGAGGTTCTTTGAATGTACAAACAGGACATTATATCTCGCAATCGGTAGTATCAGTTAAATGAACAATACTGTATATTGTAAAGTATAGTATTATAAGAATTACTACAAGATTACAATAATAAAATACAATAATATTTTTCTAAATTCAGAATAAATTCTAATGAGTAGTGTAAGCAATTCACATTTCACCGCTGTTAAAAAGTAAACTTTAAGTGTTTCAGTAATTGGTTACTTGATATCACTTCTTAAGGGGCATCTATGTGTGCCCAAAATATATATACACTTATTCTTGAATGTAAATCCTTTTGTGGCCTTTTTAGACTTATTTCAGATTATTATCAATCATAAGTACTGGTCATGTCAGATCTGCATAGTCTGGGGTTTTACATACTCTTCTGCTGATTACTGAGCCCAATGATAAAGTTTCTTACAATAAGAGGGCCTGGGGGATTTAGGTGACATGGGTCAGAGTGTGATATCACAAAAAGTCTATCTGGATATTATCTAAAACATACAGGAAGAGAGCGAGGCAGAATTGTTTAGTAGCACGTTGTATTCATACCAGCTGTTCTTATCCATCATAACTGCACTGACAGGGAGCAGCCAGCTTTCAAGCATCTCAAGCATTTCAAGCTTTTGAGCCATATTCACCACCATCAATTTGCCGCTACTTTGAGCTTATAATAAACTCCTGAAAACCAATTTGGCAGATCCTAATTACCTTCTGAGTGCTTGTGTGCTTTACTTTGAGAATGAAAAATAACTTTAAATGTTGATAATGATACCAAATTTCTGTCACATAGATTTACATGGTAAAATTTACTGAGATCAGCCATGTCACTCTCCAAGCTTTCCACTCTACATTTTCAGCTGATTATCTTCACAAATTGTTTTGTATTTAAGGGTAAACTAGGCATTACATTCTGCAGTAGCCAGACAGAAGGACCTAAGTTTCTCAACCTATTCTCATCTCTTGAAAATGATGACCGTGTTTTCCAAAAACATACTTTACCTATGGTCCATGGGAAATCACTTCCATTATTCCAGTATTCCCCTTACAGAGATGCCATGTTTCATGTACCTCTGCTGTGAAATGTCAAAGCATATAGGACTCCTGTTTGAAACCCAGCAACTGTCACAAGAAATTTATATATATATATATATATATATATATATATATATATATATATATATATATATATATATATATATATATATACATACACACACACACACACACACACACTGTGTGTGTGTGTGTGTGTGTGTGTGTGTGTGTGTGTGTGTGTGTGTGTGTGTGTGTGTGTGTGTGTGTGTGTTTTCTTTGAATACTCTTGTGTTCTAAAGGTGTCCTACATGACTTCTTTTCTAAAAAGCAAACCTTTCTTTAAAAGGTTAGACATAGTCATCTTGTAATTGCTGGTTCAAAACAATTTTTCCAAATAAAAGCTTCTAATGATATGTGGCAGGCAAGCTGTTTAATAAAAAACAACAGCAAGGTAATCACAAAATCTCAAACAATTATTTATTATTCTAGGCAAGCCATTAGAAAGCTAGAAATGGCTAACAATCTTTCATCTTGACTAACTCATCCAGTGTTTTGTCAGGTGGTAGCTGGTCAGACAATGATGGATTTTTTCCAGCATAGAGAAACCTTGTTTGGGTTTGGTCTTACATAGAACACCCATCCATGCAAACTGAAGAGCAGACAGGGAGAGAGAGGCAAAACAGACAGGAAGATATGTATATATGTACATGTGTATGTATGCATGTGTGTGTTTGTGTGTATGGTATGTGTGTGATGTGTGTATGTATGCATGTGTGTGTGTGTGTGTGTGTGTGTGTGTGTGTGTGTGTGTGTGTGTGTGTGTGATGTGTGTGTGATGTATGTGTATGTATGTATATGTATATGCATGTGTATATGTATATGTGATATGTGTATGTATGTACAGTATGTGTGTATGTATGTGTGTGATTTATGTATGTGTGTGTGTGTGTGATTGTGTGTGTGTGTGTGTGTGTGTGTGTGTGTGATTGTGTGATGTGTGTTTTATTTGTGTGTGATTTATGTATGTGTGTGTGTGTGTGTGTGTGTGTGTGTGTGTGTGTGTGTGTGTGTGTGTGTGTGTGTGTGTGTGTGTGTGTGTGAGAGAGAGAGAGAGAGAGAGAGAGAGAGTGGGAGCGCTACATTAGATTTCCCCGAAGCTGCCCGTTATTTTGAGAGAACGCTCCGCCCAGCGACTCGTTTTACTTTCTTAACCGGGCGGGTGATCGTTGCTACTGCAGTCAGACGAAGCTGAAGGAAAAGTGTCGAAGTCGGAAAAAGCGAACGAAGTTATTTAGCCTGTTAAATGTAAACAACATGGCGAGTGATCGGAGACACAGCCGCGTCGGTAGAGGACTCGCACTGCTCTAGTCACCTAAGTAACTAGGGCTGAAGTGTGAAAGTGTCTTGAATGTTTTTTTTCCATGGGAGCTCTGAGATCATCACTATGGCAGTTAACAAGTCTTCGGGGAAAGGAAAAAGCGTAGACTTCCTCAGAAACAGTAGGCTGATTGTCTGAGACGATGAAGAGTTTACGCAGCGCTGCTTTTCTATGTAACAGATTGGATAAGTCTTCGTGTCGAGCAGGACACTTCACTGTAACGGAGGGATCACCTCTAAGGAACTACACTATTATGTAAACATAATCTAAATGTCCCAGATGGGAAGCTGGAGTTGAGGGACATTGGAGCTGATTTTGTTCCGTCTTGAGGATGTCCGGGTGCGTGAAAGGTCGCGTTTACGTGCATGAGGACGCACTTACAGTGCACTGGGTTACATTGCGGTGTTCTCCGTCTATTTCACTCAATCCAGCAATACACCTTTAGTTTCTGTTTTTTACTAAATGATCACATGTGTTGACTTTATCATGGCACTGAGGTCTAGAAAAGCATGGACCAATGTGATGGTCGGGCTGTTGCTCGGGTTCACTGCAGCATCCTGGCTTTTGGTGCCCCGGGTAACTGAGCTCAAAAAGACCTCCATGTGCTCACCATACAGTCTAGGTAAAGTTTCAGAACTGGTAAAAACCCCTGTAACTAACAACGTCTGGCAGGATAGCCAGCACAGACCATCCTCCAGCAGAGAAAGAAGCTACGAAGAGGAGGATGAGGAGCAAAGTGTGGACATGCCAAGCCATGGAGGACCCATTCCTCATCCCAAACATTTCCTGTATGTCGGAGTCATGACTGCTAAAAAATATCTGGACTCAAGGGCGGTGGCCGTGTATAAGACGTGGGCGCCTGGCATCCCAGGAAAGGTGGAGTTCTTCTCAAGTCATGGCTCGGATTCCATCCCACTTCCTTTCCCACTGCCCGTGGTCTCGCTACCAGGTGTTGATGATTCGTATCCGCCACAGAAGAAGTCCTTTATGATGTTGAAGTACATGCACGATCACTACCTGGACAAATACGAGTGGTTCATGAGGGCTGATGATGACGTCTACATCCGAGGTGAAGAAGCAAAACACGGTTCTGCGAAGTGGTGTGTTCTGTGATTTTAGTGCCAAGCGTGCAATTATGGAATGGCAGCTTCCTTTCAGAACGCTTTGAAATATGTCCTGCTGCTGCCACTAGCACAGGCAGTATATTTACTTTCACTATTTCCTGTCAAGTCAAGTGTAAATCTTACTGTGCGTTATGGGAAATACAGTAAGAAGGACTACGATAGAAAGAATAGGAGCCTCACCTTTTCGATAAATATCTTACCTTTAGCATTACTTTAATAATTACTTTGAAAATTGCATTTGTGTATGCAAAAAAGAAGTGCTCTGTGTCATAGGCCCTGGGAGTTGTTGTGATTTGTTTCATAGATTAAGAAGCTTTCTGCTAATATTTTCTGCTTGTGAGTGTGATTTAACCCAGAGAATTTTCCTCTATGTTCTCTTGAGACATATGTATTTTTTGACAGCAATTCTAATAAACAATAAGACATATCTTCTCAAACTAAGAAACAGAAAAAAACAGAGGTTATGTAAGTAAATAAGTAAGGCATATCTTACAGTTCTTGTTTTAAAGTCATTGAATGAACAAACCTAAAAGCAAAGAGCAGTACCAGATGTATGTTTGTTTTATTGACCCTGTCATATAAACACTGATGTGGAAAACCATCACATGTTGGTTTCATAAAAGAAGACCGATGTCTCTCAAAGCTCTGGAACAGTGAATTTTCTTCAAGAGCTTATGTTTATGTGCCCTAAAGACAACCCAAATGTAATAATGTCACTTACCTCTCATACTTTTTCCATAACCTGTCTGTTTTAGGTGAAAAGCTGGAGCTCTTCTTGCGCTCTCTCAACAGCAGTAAGCCTCTGTATCTGGGGCAGACAGGTTTAGGCACCACAGAAGAACTTGGCAAGTTGGCACTGGAGCCTGGAGAGAATTTTTGCATGGGTGGCCCGGGTATGATCTTCAGCCGTGAGGTGCTGCGCTTGATGGTGCCCCACATCAGCACCTGTCTGAGGGAGATGTACACCACGCATGAGGATGTGGAGGTGGGCCGCTGTGTCCGCAGATTTGGGGGAACCCAGTGTGTGTGGTCATATGAGGTAAGCCACTTAGCTACCCTGAGTGAAACCAAGTTTTCTATTTCTTCATTTATTCTTACTTGAATAAGAATGATCCCCAATTATCTGTCTGTGTAACACTGTGCCTTAACTATAAGGTTAATAATTAATAACGTTTTACTCGTACAGAACTGAGCCAGCGGCAATGTGATTTAACAATATTATAGTGTTGTTTTGTCTGGTGCTATTAACAATGATTGTGTTTGCCAGAAACAGCAACCAAATGACGAAAGTAACACGTGCAAATAGACTTAACCGTAGCATTGCCAACAAACAGCTTGAGGGTTCCAGGTTCAGCCCATAGATCAGGTTACTCTGTGTGAGTGTGTGGAGTTTTTCATGTTCTCCCCAGGTTCATGTGGGTGTCCTCTGGGAAAAATTACACTGGGTGGACTAGCTACTCTAAATTGCCTCTAGGTGTGAAAATGAGTGTGAATGTGTCTGCTCATTGTGCCCTGCAGTAACCTGGTGAAGTATGTAATCCGGCATGAAGCCCAATGTTCCTTGGATAGGGCCTGGATTCAATGCAACACTTGACACCAATAAAATGGTTACAGAATATGAATGAATAAACGAATGAAAGAAAGCAGTGAATGGAGAAAACAGCACAAGGGAAATTGCAGTTGCTTAATGGACACTTTATGCTCTTGGATATCAATCAAGTTGACCTGTTTCAATGTAATGAAACCATTTAAGAAAATGAGGTTTCTTGATTTAACAGCCATTACCATCTACAGTAATATCCATCATACTCAGTAAGATAGTGCCTATGTTAAAGCGGAGGAGTCGACAGGTCTTTCTGAATCATAGGAAAACTAAGCCACAAAATAGAATATGACAGAACATGTCGACATGCCTCAATATTTAGCATCAAAGAAGGCTGACATTGATTCGATTTGAAACCTGACAGAAGTTCTCCAGGCCTGGGAGTGGCCTAAAGGCAGCCCATAGAAGACAGGTGTGTTGGTAACATGCTGTTTGGGAATCTGTTGGATTGATGGTGTCATCAAGGGCTTTGAGCTCCAGGCGGCCTTGCGGTCCGGTTGCCGGGGTGTGTTATCTCCATTTTAACACCTTCTTGACCTCTACATTATTAATGAGGTGCGTAGGACTGAATATAGAGCGTGGCTGTGGTACAATCAAGCAGCATTTCCCATGGAAGGAAACAGCCATCATTTAACAGTAAACAACTGCAGGCAATATATTCGAGTGGCAGAGAGAACATCGTTATAACTTATATAAAGATACTCAGCGGAGCTGCATCATAAATTTAATAACTTTGTGAACTTTACTGTAGTTTGGAAAGTTCACAAGACCCATTGTGTGCAATTCTGAATTTTTTACATTCACAGTAATTTAAAATGCCATTTCAGACAGAATGTGCTATAAGAGCTTACTGCTAATCTGTAAATGAAAGTACCTATAGCTTTAAAATAAATGCCATACCTATTTATCTAAATCCATTCAAATTTTCAAAAGCACATATCCCAGTGATTAAGAAAACAATTTAGTTCATCGGTGAAATGACTTTTTACCATCATACTATATGTAAATTTGTTATTTTCATGATTTGTTTAATCCCCCTTTGCAAACTAAAACAGCTTGCACAATCTCATATTCATGGTGATTAAAAGAAAATTCCTGCAAATTTCCTCCCAGGCATGTGTTAGGCTGGATTTTGCCCTCTCTAGTATCATTCCCTTCTTCTCTATAGCAGCACTGATGAAGTTCAGTTTGTCTCTCTACAATAATTAGAGTATTCATGCATGTGCATGATGTTTAATTCATTGCTTGTCTTGGTGGTGTTCGCACACTTATTAATATAATCACATATTTGTTCCCCTCTTTTGCCACTTCATATAATTGCACGTGATGGTGACTTGAGGGACCTCACTTTAGTCATTCCCAAATTAAAAGTTGAGACATGTTTTATTACATTTGTGACCCTAGAACAATGAGAAAGTCGACCTTTTACACAACAAATACAAGCTATTTAAATGATCCCTCGAATAGAATCTGCAGCTACTCCTGCCGCTAGAATAATGTGACTCACAGTGAGAGCATTTGCAGTCTGCAGTGTTCAATTGAGCCCTTGGGCATTGTTTGCTTTTACATCTGAGATTTTCAGGATTTTCTGCTTGTTCGTGTAAAGCTAGGCAGCCCCTGCCTACACTGTTAATAAGGAACAAACCTTATCTTTGTGTTTAGACTCTTAAACCGAAATGCATAAAAATCACAAACCCTTAGAGCAAGGTACATCCACACTTTAGTCTCAAAAAACATCTTCACGAGAAACACACTCCCTCCTACGAATACAAGAGTCCTACAAATCTCCTACAAAAATGAATTCTTTTCCAACACCATTTACTTTACCTGAGGTATGTGTTCACAGTGCCATGATATGTTTATTTCTGTCAATGCCCAAAGATTCATATTCGGATTTCTGTTCGGATTTAAATTTAAAAAAGTTAATTTATTTTTAAAAATTAAAACAAGTACCTTACAGCTGTGGTCCTAATAACAGTGAAAGAAAACAAGTGGTAGAAATGGCAGTGATTTCAGCATGTTGTCATTTCAAAGAATATTCAGAAACACAAAGCATTGCGGCCTTTAAACATATAGACTGCAATTTCCAACACACATGCTTATTTTTATGTTCAGGCTCACCAGATTACTGTTCATGCACACCTGAACTCTCTCTCTCTCTCTCTCTCTCTCTCTCTCTCTCTCTCTCTCTCTCTCTCTCTCTTTCCCTGTCTCTCTCTCTCACTCTTTCTCTCTCTCTTTCTCTCTCTCTATATCTCTTCCCCCTCTCGCTGTCTTACACACACGCACACACTCACACACACTCATACACACTAGATAAACAGACTGTTTACACTCACCTGATACAAAGAATCGCTATTGTAGCTTTACAGACTGAGCCTTATCACTTTTATTGCTTTTCTTGTTTTGATCCTTGTCTCGATTTCTAGTTTCTGATTCTAGTCCTGTCTGTTCCAGTCTGTTTGTTAATAGTCACATCCTCAACTGTGAACACGTTTACGTCCTTTTTGGATATGCCTGTCTGTTAGCCACCTTGCACATGGTATTAATATAATTGTAATTGCAAGTGCATTCTGTAGAATGGTCTTTGTTCTAAAAGCTTTATGTCTTAGTTCTTGCATAAAAGAAAAAAAGTTTCCAGTACTGTTGCATACCTTTAGTCTCAACTAGATGCTATGGGAACCTTACAGGCAAGCTTTCCTTAAAATAAAAACAAGACAAAACAAAAAACCATCCGAATAGCGCTTTTTATTTGTATGTACGTATGTATGTATGTATATATATATATATATATATTCATTCCATGTACATATACACCTTATACTTACTAATGCATTTACACCTCAAAAACTGCACATCAATATGTATTATAGCATAATAGTGATAATGTATTACATTAATGCTATATTGATGAACTGCACTCGAGCTGCACTCATATTGAACCAAGACTACTCATTGATTTATGAAACATTTATTAAAATGGAGTTTTCTGGATTTTTTTTAATACAGGAAATTATATGGTACACTGCGGAGACAGGTAGATAAATTCACTGAGCTTTATTTCACGGTCATCTCTGCTGATCACATTTCCCATAGGAAATAAACGCTGTTAACACTGCTAGTGATTATATTTTTGTGAATGAGAATTAATAGCATTATAGAAGAAACTGGGTAATATTAGAGTGTTTCTGCAGAAATAACCCTCCTAAATTGGACTGATGTCTTCATTTTTCGGCTGAGTCGCATTTGTGGGCTACATCATTATTCTTTGTATTCAGGGACGTAATGATTTAACTCGTTTTGTTGCAGTGGGCCCTCTGTGCTGTACCACACTGCAGTGCTCATAAAGCATTATACAAGCCTTTAAATTAGACTACAGTTTTAACACGGTAACCCAGGCGACAGTGTTAGTTCTATTATTCCGATTGTGCTGAGTTTGTACTGAGCTGCGATAAGTCTGAGGGTGTGTAATCACAAGAACAATTTGCTTGTACTCACTCCTACAACTTTTCGGAAAAAGTGACAAATATTCTAGATGCAGTGGCTTGGCAGTAAACAGAAAACAAGGGCATGCAAATCAGGTTTGTAAAAGGTTTTGCTCCATACTGGTGAATATCCGTTCAACTGACAACATTTGTAAGATTGCGATCAGGAAGTTAGGCAAGGTCCTCAATCTGAGGCTCAGGAATGGGTAGTACACAAATGCAATTGAAGTTTAATTGCCAGATTCGTTAGTTATCTAACTGTATGTTGTTACATGGAAATAGTGATAGCAGGCTTAACTTCTAGACATCTGTTTCCTCTCAAGGTTTTGTCCTAATGACATCTTAGGGATGTTTTTCTTGCTACTGCAACATCTGGCTTGCTCAATAGGGCTCAAATTTCTGCAAAGCTTCTTTTGTTAAAATGCTTCAATGCCTATTGTTCGGCATAATCAAATTCTAGTAATACTACATAATAGGCTGTCAGATGTTTAGGTAGTATTATTGTAGAATTGCATTAATGTCCTGGTTATGAGAAATATGATTGACTGTAAAACATCACGGTTGCTAGATATTGCAAAGTGCTGACTCAGACTACATATTTCCTAGCCAAAAAAGGAAAATAAGACATATATTTAACATGGCAATAAGTAAAAATGCTCACAGTAAGACTTCTGTAGCGTGCTGTAGATTACTATTATTTAGCAGTTATATGTGAAGTGGATTAAATCTTTAAATGTTGTGTAACATCAATACTTATTGTTGCAACCAGTTGAATAGATATAATAAATGTTAGATCATTGATTTTCTTTTATCAGTGATCAGCAGATCCCATAAAGTGTTTATACCACACTTTATGGGATCTGCTGATCACTGATAAAAGAAAATAAAGTGTGGTATAATATGGTAATATGACAAGCTGTGTTTTAAGCCTTATTATCCTTATATCCTTTTTTGTCTTATTAAGAAATAAAACAGAGAGGCTAAATAATAACAGAACTTATTTCACTGAAGATGCACAACATTAATATAAATGTATACCGGTATACAATGTGTACATGTCATTGAATATTAAATATCATTTTTCATTCATTTTACAAGACACAAAGTGACCATATGGGTGTGAAGGATGCAGTACAATCAGGAACATTAATATTTAGACATTGTCATAGACATTGTCTGCTACAGGATACTGGAAGTGAAAAGAAATAATGAAAATAAGTATACATTGCAGACTGTGTATATTTAGATCCAGTGTAGGAAAATTATACAGCACATATGTTGGGTCCCTCCTTTTTTAGGCACCAAAATAATAACATAATCATAAATTAAATTGACACCTTTAACCTGGAACCTATAGACATTACCAGATGACCAGCACACATGGCCATGCCATAAGATGAATTGGCATGCTTCAGATTCATGCTGTAGTTTCTTCATTTCTTCATACACCTTCCTTACCTTTATTTTGCTACAAGCTGATTCTTGTCCAGAACTGTCAGCCCCCCCCCCCCCCCACTCTGTTCTGATCTGTTTTCTTTCCTGTTGTTGAGGCTTACCAGTATTCTACGTCTTGTAGTAAACCCTTTGGATTACTGGTGAAGTTTTGATGGTTGACTTTGACACAAATACATCTATCCCTTGGAGGATTAACTTGATCAGGCCAACCGTTGTGAAGTTTTTTCTTTCCCAGAGAAAGAATTCTTCTGTTTTAAACCGGAGTTGTTTTTCTAGGCCTTCTGGTGTTCCTCATATCACCACTGTGTTTTTTATTTTGTGAGGACTTTTGGACTTTAAAGGCAACATATACCAAATGCTCATTGCCACATTTGAAATCTATTCTAGACCTTTTATCTGATTAATTGTATGTGAAATAATAAGCCATTGACAGACTTGAACAGTTTGGAACAGCCGATTAGACAAATGAGATGGAATTGTTATGTCCAGTTCCTTTTGATCCCTTAAAAAGTGGGGACCAAATATAAAAGTGGTAGATCTTTGTGTTAGAAATTTGTTTCCTTTCGAGCATAAATGACATTTTACTCTGTTGAAATGTTAAAGCGAGGGAAAACAATGAGAGTAATCATTAGAACAGAAAGTCTTGCTTCAGAGCTTTTGTGTTTCATTTCTGCCAGATTAAACTGCCATGTGGTTCATTTTTAAGTCAATATTATTATGATACTACATGTAGTAAATAGGAATCCAGGTAAATCTCATCTTATTCTTTTATCACTGGGATAAAATGTAAGAATCAGCATCACCTGACTCCTGCATTCATCACAGCTGGGATTAAGATGGTGTTTGTGTGTATTGGGTTGACTGCTAAATCTGTGCACAGTTGTTATCGTTGAATACCGAAACTGGGGCTTTTAGGGGTTTTATTATAACAGAATGCAAGCTGCTATTATTGTGAATTGTTGTTGTGTGATTATGAAGTGAGAATAGTTTATGTCATCGCTTAGTCACTGTTCACTCTGTGGAAATAGCTGAGATTTGGTGCTGGAAGAAATGTCTATGACTGGGTATAAACCAAGAAAAGAGTTACGATTGATCAATGATTCGACTCCTGTAGCTCTTTTGTATGTACTCCTGCTTACTGGTAGCTGACAATGAGTCGATCAGATTTAGAAAAAAAAGAAAAAAAAAGAATTCCGATGCATTTTGTGATTTACCAGATAGAATACAGTGTGAGACAGTTTGATGAATATGTGAATGATGTTGCAATAACAATAATCCATGGAATGTGAATGTTTTTTACCATACTATAGACAAATCATAAAATAAATAGTTCATCCTTGTTGAAGCCCCAGTGTGTTGCTAGGCCCATGTTTTGGCTGCCCAGAGCTAGTTAACAGGTAAAGTGCATTCATTCAGATTAAGGTAAACAATTGAGAGTATGGTCATGGGCCATTTACTTTTGACACTTTTCTGTAATGAGATGTTGAACTGCATAGTGATTGTGTGTGGTACTAGCAACACAGTTATGTGACACGTTTGTTCTGCATTTTATTTTTGTACGTTTTTTTTTTCCAAGTATGACCACTCTTAGCTTCAGTGAAGAATAATGTTGCAGCATACAAAGACTTTTATTCTCTTCACTTGTATGCTTTTAAATTTGCGGTAATAGAACCACATATGGGTGTGATAGTCAGGTGTTCACATACTTTTGGCCATATAGTGTACACACCAAATGAACACTTCTAAACCTTCTCAAAGGTCAATAAAGAATTTTTTCTGATTATTGAACCTCCCTGGCCACCTGGATACTTAAAAGCTAATAATAGTGACATGAAATCGTTTTGCCCAGGAGCTTTTTGCTAGCGATTCTTCCATACCTGGTAAAACAGAATTTCAATCATGGAAAAAAATAAAGAAAATCAAACCTTTCATCTTAGAACAAGGAGCCAAGTTCTACCAGATGGCTAATTCAAAACAGCACATGCTTCCCTAATACTGCAATGATGTATACTCTGGTCATTTAATGCTGTCCTGTAATTAGATCTTGAAAACTGTGAGGATTGCTTTCAAGGTACTTCAGTCTGTAAGTGAAGGGCTTTTATCTTGTGCCATTCATGAACTGGGAAGTGCATTAGCACCACGTTGCTGTCATTTAAGCCTTGGATCTGTAGTGTTACAACATTTTTTTTAACTACACAATTTTAAAAACTGACCAATGTATTTTTCTTATTAGAATAATGTATAACTTATAACTTGTTACCAATTGTTTTGCAGTGGATTTGCACACTTCTTTCTATATAAGCATGCTTTTGCATAGACTTTTTCCGTTTAGTGCACTGTGTCGTTTTGATTGAGAAAATGGACCGGTTTGAGAGAAGCCCCTCCTCCTCCTTCTTTTTCCACCCACCTCCCCTCTGGAACATCACTGAAAGTGCTAATCTTGCCATCTGCCCTTAAATGAGAGCCAAATATACATGCCAGGATGATGAAGCTTCATGTCCACATGTCAAGTGTTGGACGTCAAGGTCTCTACTATCTCCTTCTGCTTGCGTTTAAATGCTTTTCTCACAAGCTCAAAACGAAGGTTTCAAAAATGATTAAGTGCAGATATGTAGCCCTGTGCACTTCACAAATCCAAGGTTAAAGCTGTTCGTAAATGTGCGTTCTGGTGTGATTTTGGGACTGCTGCCTTTTAATAGGAAATGGACTATTTTATAATGCAGCTGCTGGGAGCTTAGTGGGAATGAAGATGGAAAAAATGTGGATGATGGGAAAAAAGAATAGCTCAGTTAAAGCCATTTTTGATTGCTATGTGAAGCAAAGAGGAATCTACAGTATGATATTATGAGCCATCAATACATCACTGCTTCCTCACTGGTTACCTCAGAAAAGTCATGATGCTCCCTGTTGTAATTAAAAAAAGCTGACAGTGTGCTGGAATGCACGTCCCATATGGCTAAACAGTGCAAATGTCACTCTTTAGGCAAACGTCCTGTTATGCGATTAGACTGCTCACTTAATACAAGCATTAGTACCAGTGTTTTACCTTTAAGTCATTGTGTGAGTTCATATAGCACAAGCGGTACAGCCTCACTGCCTACCATTTCAGAAAAGCTGAGAGCTTCCAGGCTAATGTGCGAATCCTTTGCCCCATTAGAGGAGCACTGAACAGAGTTAGAATAATATGTCTTCCTGAGAAACGTGCCATCTACACGGCTCTCAGCACATTTGGTACCCTGCACGGGTGCACATAACTATTTCACAAATTATATATACACAATATGTAGTAGTGCTGAAAGTGTTATTAGTTCGGTTTTCAATGCATTTTAACTCATTTCAGTTAACGTATGCAAATGCACGTGGTAGTATTCTCAGTGGACGAGTTTATGGTGCGGTGCAGTGTAGTGTTGGCTTAAATGAGTGCAGAATATTATTACATGAGCATGTATAATGGGGTTCCTGTGTATGAGCTGAGATGAGACACAAAAAGGTGCAGTGTGTTGGAATGGCGGTGCTGAAAGCCCTGACAGATGGCCGCTGTGAGAAAGAACGGTATGTATGTACAGTATGTATGTATGTATGTATGTATGTATGTATGTATGTATGTATAGTGCTTAGCATGATTGAGTACACCCCATTTGAAAAATACAATTTCTATTAAATTCTCAGTAAATATGAGAGCAATTTGCTGCATTTTTACAAAAACAGTTTTATTAAACATTTCATTTTTAATAACATAAGAATGCGGTCACCTAACATCTCGAGTAAAAGAAAAATAATATATTTAATTCAAATGAGGTGTTGCAAAAATAATTGCACCCTACAACAAATTTAACTACATCTGATATTTGGTATAAGCTCCTTGATTATTAAGAGCAGCTCCAGTTCTTCTAGACATTGAATGAACAAGTTGACGACATACTATTTCTTTCCATTCTTCAAAAAATGCTGGATGCTGGATTTAAAATGATGTTAAACTTATCTTTTCAGAATGCCCTACAATTGTTCTACTAGGTTGAGGTCTGGTTACATGCTTGGTAACTGAATCCCCTTTACCCTGTTCCTCCCTGTTCCTTATCCAGTGATCTTAGATGTATGTTTTGAGTCATTATCATGTTGGAAGTCATGGTATTATCTTCTCTTTCAGTGTTTCATGTCTGTGAATTCATGATGCAATCTATGAAATGCAACACCTCTACACGTGCAGCAGTCATGCAACCCCACACAAGAGCACTGACACCCTCATGTTTCACTGATGATACCATGCATTTTTCCCACAAAATCCATCCTTTTTGGATTACTATTCAAGCTAGTAATGCTTTACTAATTTTCTTATAACCTTGACCTTCTTTGTGCAAAGAAATGTTTTTCTTTCTCAGATCCTGTGACATTGCTTTTCAGAATGTGCTGCCATTTTGGATTTTCTCTCTTAATTAACACTTTTAATTGTCAATTATCCTGTGACCACCTGTGTGTTAATTGTTTAGACTCATCTGCTGGTGAATTCCTGTTAATTACAATTTCATTTTATGCTTTCTCCTAACACGTTTATTGGGGCGTACTCATTTTCGCACCACAATCTTTATTTTAGTTCCAATTTTGTCTTTGGTACTGACTAATCTCATTTAAAAAAAATAAACCACATTTGCATAAATATCGAATTGTATAGAATCCCATGTATAGATTTGCATAGAAAGTATTCATTTTAAAGCAAGATGGATGTTTTTCTGAGAAATCTGGGAGGGTGTACTCATTTATTCTGTGTAAAATCTTCAAAGGTTTTGGAAAGGCAAGCCAATACTTTAATTTGTGCTATGCACTGAAGATATTTGTGTTTGGAATCAGTAATGTGATGAGAATAATATGAAAAGATAGATCAAGTAGATCATTTAAGCTTTGAATTCTTGTTCTGTACATTTACATGTGTTAAAAACAACTAAGAATATGGCACCTTCCATCTCAACCCATCTATTTTTTCAAGTGATCAAAATATTAATATTAATATTAAAGATAAACAGGTGTTTCTTGTTGCCCAGATGTTCCCTGTAGGTTTAAACACCTGATAGCTATGAATGACATCAAACATCTAGGTGTAAATATCAGGAAATTAAAGCTTAATTTCTGTTGTTTTGAGCTCAAAACCAAATGTCTTTCATGTACTGTAGATGAGAAACAAAAGAATTGTCGTTGCAATACTTTTAAAGGGGAAAAATGTTTTTAAAAAAGACAAATACAAAGTTAATGCCCATGAATGCATTTATTTCCAAATCAGATCACTTGAAATTACATTTTAATACAGAATTTAAGCGAAGCAGAAAAATGCTCAGTCTGTTATAAGAAGAGCCTCCGGGGAACACCAAGAATTTGCTTTATCAGGAAAATGTAAAATATAAAATAGTTTTGATAAGATGTGTTATTGCAAACTGCTAATGCCTTATTATTGTTCTTAAGAAAAATTATAAATTAGATGCAACGTCACATTTGGCCTTTTCCAGAGCAACGGAGCTAGCAGTGGCAGCTTGGTAGACCTGGGACTCACAACCTTCTAATCAGTAGTTCATATTAACCACTAAGCTACCACATCCCAGCGAGTAATGTAGTATATGTGAGCTGGTTGTTCTGTCTATGTAAAAAAAGAAAAGGTCCTGTTTTTATCATTTTCAGCTGTCCAGTTAAATGCTCACAGATTCCTTGAGGTCTTCTGCTTTGGTAATTGTGTGTTTTGTGATGTTCTTTTGTTCACCATGGTTGTAAAGAGTAGCATGGCAACTGAATGTTTTTTGCATCTCATGAAATTCAGAAGCTTATCAAATCTCACACCAGCCCACCCATGCCACAGTCACAGTCACAGAGAACGCATTTTTCTCCCATTCCGATGTCTAACTCAAGCTCTCAGTCTCTGTACCTACATGATTTTATGCATTGTACGTCTGCCACATGATTGACAGATTGGATAATTGCTCAAATGAGCAGGTGTACATCTGTTCTTTTTAAAGTGTTTGGTGAGTGCATGTGAGTACAAGAAGCTACAATGAATACACTTTTTAAGAATACAGCACCACACTATGGCTGCTATACACAGCATACACTCAGGGACTCGGGGCCTCAAACTGAATATATTTGCTACATATTTGTCAGCAGAGCTTATTCCCCACATTGATATGTAACACTAAAACCCCAGGCGCCTTAGCGAAAATATTTATCTGAGTAGAATTTTTCATCCTCTGCCAAGATCTAAAGGTTGAACTAAATGAATGTTAGTTTCTTCATCCTTATGCACCACTTTAAATAGTTAAAAAAAAAAAAACCTGAGTAAATCTCTTAGTCTTTTATTTTCCTTTGCAGAATGAATAAAAAAGACACCATGGGGAGTTTACCACCTCACGCTTTATTTCAAGCTTTTGCTTTGCGTTGCCAGCACAAGAACACAAACACCCACACACAAATACACACACACACACACACACACACACACACACACACACACACACACACACACACACACACACACACACACACACAAATACACACATTTTCTGTGACATTACAATAACCAAAAATGATCGAATATTGCGTTTTTGATCAAAGGTTTTTCTACTGTTGATATACATTTCTACTTTGTAAAATGAGATATATTAAAAATATTATATATATTTTACCAGAACAGTGTAGAAACATTTTATATAGACTACATTCCAACCATACTGTGGCTTCTGTCCACAAAAATCCTGATGTGTAAAGAGCTCATTTTAAATCTGCAGCAGTTATTGTAATCTCCTTGTTAGCTAAAAAATTTTTCTCTGACTGTATGAAGATTTTATAGTTACAGATCATAGCAAAACAGACATTATAAATGCTTTATGATCAAACACCTGCTGTCAAATTTCAGTAACACACCTGCTCCGTCACATCATCAAAACAAAGAAGAGCGCTTACACTCTGTACCAATGACAGCAGAAAAAGTTTTAGAATTTGACTAATAAAACGACATTATTAAGAAACAGTAAACAGAACAAACCTGACTGAATTTCCTCAGGTATTATTTCAGCACAGATGAGAGCTCAGACGACGAGATATAGTTTACGTTTAAATGCAGCGAGTGACTTTTACCTCAGGAGACAGACATGCTCATAATCAAAAGTGAGAATTCATTTCCATTGGAAACATGTCATTCTTTTAAATTTGCCAGATGTTTTATAAGTAGATTAGGATGCAAATTGGAATATTGAATTAAATATTTAATGAAATTTTCTCCTTTCTTCACTTTTGGGGGATGAGCAGAATTTTAAACACCAGAGCCTTAACTCTGGTTGTGACACACACCGAAAAGAGAAACATGTATCAGCTCATTTTTAGACCTGTATGTAGTATAAAATGTGTGGAAAATGTGATAATATATACAGCTATACACAAACATCTGTACATCGGCTTAGTCACTTTGCAAATCAAACATAAAACAGACAAAAAAGAGGGACAAAAAAACTTAGAAAAAATACAAACATCTGTCTAGTTTTATGTGAGACATTTTTTCAAATGATTGTAGTTGGCTGACAGAACAGGAACCTGATGTGGTCTTCTGATGTTGTAACTTGAAGGTTTTAAATGTTGTGTGTTTTGTGATTCTTTTCTGCTCACCATGGTTGTAAAGAATGTCTATTTGTGTTACCAAGGCACTCACTAGAGATCAGCAGTTCCTGAAATACTCAAACCAGCAACCATGCCACAGTTAGCATCACTCACATCACATTTATTCTCCATTCTGATGTTCGATGTGAACATTAACTAAGGCTCCCTACCCGTATCTACAGTACATGATACAATGTATTGTGCTGCTTTTGCATGATCGGCTGATTGGATAATTGCATGAATGTGAATTGAATGAATGGGTACATTTTCTTTATGTACAAAGTGGTTGGTGAGTGTATGGAATAATTTTCTTATTTATCCTGTGTTGAACCCTATCGTTAATGATATGACTTTACATGATCTGTTTTGAAAAAAGAATGTAGCATTTACAATAAAGCATTGTACATTTGTTGTAAAACTTATATCTTTGTTATTGCTTGTACTGATTAACATGCAGAGGAGAAGAATGATAAGGAAGAGCTCTCTCTCTTTCTCTCTCTCTCGTTCGCTCTCTCTTGCTCTCTCTCACTCCCTTTCTCTGTTTCCCATATACATGCAGACACACATACACACACTCACAAAATCATTTCTCTGCACGACTTTCAATATATCATTGACACCTTGGATACTAATGAACCCTCCACTACTCCTGAGTCTATTTTTACTCATTCTTACCGCATTGACTTTGGTATGTCTGTGTTTGCTGCTGCCAGCTGTGGATCTGACTGGTGTGTATTGATTCACACTCTCTGTTTGCAAACGTGGCTCCCTGCGCTGCAGCAAGAGTGACAGAGCCTATACGTGGGAGCTGTGCTGACTTTGCCCAGTCCACACTTTCTCTCTCTCTCTCTCTCTCTCTCTCTCTCTCTCTCTCTCTCTCTC
This sequence comes from Tachysurus fulvidraco, assembly GCF_022655615.1. Classification (NCBI taxonomy): domain Eukaryota; kingdom Metazoa; phylum Chordata; class Actinopteri; order Siluriformes; family Bagridae; genus Tachysurus; species Tachysurus fulvidraco. The sequence continues at coordinate 12,678,684 of NC_062537.1, read as the reverse complement.
TCTCTCTCTCTCTCTCTCTCTCTCTCTCTCTCTCTCTCTCTCTCTCTCTCTCTCACACACACACACACACACACACACACACACACACACACACACACACACACACACACACACACACACACACTACCCTCACACACTACCCTCACTTCAGCTCAGATGAATTGCCTCTCTTGCCTTAGCAATCAGCCATATTTCACAAAGATTAGATTCTTCTACACTCAGAAGCTTACCTTTTCTAAAACACTCGGAAACACCATTGCTTGTATTTTATTGTTAGATCGAAGAGTTTACAGTGTTAGATTATGTTTCCATTGCTGTCATTAAATCATTTCAACACATCAGAAGAGAAGCTTGGTGGAAGCTTATGTAAATGGGAGTGCTCTACCGATCTATTTCTCCAGGAATCTCTCCTGTTTAATCTTTCTAGTGCTTTTTCATTTGGGTGATATCATCGCAATATTATATAGTAAGCACTGCTGTACATATTCTGATGTGTGTGTCAGTGTGCATTGAAGCTGAATGACTGACATCTTGGTATTACTTTAGATTCATCTCCTCAATGCCACATGCTCCAGGGTGATGTGCTGAAGGCAGGCTTGTAGCTTTGCATTAATCCATATGTATGACTTTCACTTATGTTTTATTTATTGCACTGACTAGTGACAACCTTTAGCAGTGCACCTGTATGCAACATTTAAGCTTTAGCATGACCATAACCACTGTGCATGCTGAGGTCAGCACTAATAATGCCCATAATTCTTTATTTTTGGAATGCTGCACCACTTTGCAGTAACAGTGGTCTATGGACGAAATATAATCATTCTGTCCCCAGCCTTGAGCTTTAAGGGTGGAGATGCCTTGATTTGCAGCAAGGCCAAATGGGTGTAAGCCTTGCTTTTGGCTTGTGCCCCCAAACCACTCACTCATGTTTAGTGGCACGCGTTTAATCATGTCAATCCCTTTAAAAGCAGCAGTGGGTTTACTAATCAAAGCCATGGTCAGTATTTATACCAAATACATGTTAATTTATGACATCTAAATGTTGACACAAAAAGTGGGCATAGCAGGCCAGCAACGTGAAGGATAGTAAAGATGCATCTGATGAATTTTTTAGCTTCATGCTGTGTTACAATGCAAGCTGTCCCTCTCCATTACAAGCCATTGGCAAATGTTTAATGTGGATTTCAGCATGTCCTCTGAGACCACTTTATACCACATAGGATACTTTTACACAGTCACCCAATTCAATTACTATAGCAACTGTCCTACAAGGAAGGCACTTTACAATTTCAGAGTTGAGGTAATCAGGGAAGGCAAGAATTTATGAACTTATGCAGAACAAGTTGTTGCATGAGTTAATGCACTGCTTCACTGTACCACATGTTCAAATATCGTTTCTATAGTAACAGCCAATTCACAAGGACTTGTTTGGCCGATGCTCCACATAATCAAAGACAAAAACAAAACAAAACAAAAACGTGCTGTGATTTGCCATGGAAAAAATACTTCTTGTTAATGATAAAATGGTGAATTCGACCATGTTTATTGCTGGTGCAGTACATAGTGAAATGAAACAATGTTCCTTTAGGACCCAGGTGCTACATAACGACACGGAGCTACATAAATCATCACAGAACTGAGGTCTGAAAAGTAAAATAAACCTATCCACATAAAGTGCATGTTTGCAAGACAGGAAATAGTGCAAACAGACAATACAATGCACCACAAGACAGATACATGAATATAAGCAAGCTGTATACACGCTGTGTGGTTCTTAGTGCAAATAAGGACTAAGACAAATGACAGCAGCAGGTTACAGCAGTTAAATAAATAAATAAATAAATAAATAAATAAATAAATAAATAAATAATTTGTTTTTCTTATTGACTAGACTCGTTTATATCCACAATAACATAAGTGGTAAATCTAAATACAAATATGAATTAAATATAAACTGTTAAAATAGATATGGTTCTTTAATAAATAAAAATGTAGTTTCTGGTAGGCTGCTGCACTACAAGATACAGCTGTTTCCTATGATGTGCCGATTCATATCATAGGACAAAATAAAAATGGCTACTGATAGATATTTTACTATTTCTTTAATACTCTTGTAGTCACAAAAAAAGTTGAGTATGGCTTTACAAGCGCTAAGTAGTGTGCTGTAACAAAAAACAAAACAAGCACAGAGGCGTGTGATACACTGCATAACTCCCTATAACAACTATCAATCAATTCTAGAGAAAATTTAATAGATATTGTGAATATATGTAATATATGTGTATGTATTTAAAAATTTATATAATTTCAATATTTGACATTAAGATATGAAGATATGACATTAAGATTTTTTGCCCATTAAACACCCAGCCTATTCAAGACTTCATAAACTTTTACATAATATCCTACTATATAAGTTTAAAAAAGATATGTGATATAGAGTATAAGCAGAATATATGGAGTATTTGAATAGCTGTAGTAGTTGAACTAATTGGATCAAGCAGTACAGTGAGACCCGTGTTCCAAAAGTTTATAAACCACCCAGTATCCTTGTACACCTCAAATGTTGCTCCATTTCCCTTTTTATTTTTTTCTCTGAATGGTGCTGTTTATGTATTCAGCATGTAGAGGAGAGAAGTATGATTTATGGCACCAAGGCAGTTGGAGCGGGGCATGTTAATGAGAGTTTTAGTGGAGGGCACTGAGGTAGGCTCTATGCTCGAATTTCTCCCTGTTCTCCATTGCCAGACTGCCTGCAGGACCCGCATTAGCATACGCTGAGTTCAGTTCACCTAGCTGCCCAGACGCTAAGGCTAATCCTGTCAATAAAGGCCGATCACCTGCATGCTACAGCACCAGATTAGTCAGCACTTCATTGTAGACAGAATATCTTATCTTTTCTATTTGCTCTATATTTTTTTTTTTGTATTTTTACTACAATGGATATACACATCATAAAACAAGACTTTTCACTTTTAAATGTGCCACACTGCAATTAATGATCAGTAACTGTTACCATCAGGAAGCTGGGGTACATGTAATGGAGTAGTGTTGATAGCTAGGGAGAGACGATGTTCACCAAGCATGGAAGGATATACTGTGTACTGTGATAATATTTCAGAATTGCATATAGAGTGGGAACAATCTATAGCTGAAATTCAATCACCAAACTCAGTCCCAGGCCAAGATCTGCAGCTATAAAAGGATTACATGTACTGCATTGCTCTAACTAAAGCCTGGGGTATTGAAGTGGATCCTTTTTCGAATGTATTCCCCCTTCTTATCTCTAAAAGCTTTTAGTATCCATGCTATTGTGGAAACAATAATTTCTCAATGAGTACAATTATGATATAAATAGACTAAAGTGCCAGGTGGTACTGCAGCACAGCTTTTACATTCTGTAAGCTTTTGAACTCCTCTTAGTTCTGTTGTAAAGCGATTTGCTGACATATACAGTGCTACAAAGTGACCTGAACACGCACGGGTCTGGGAGTAAAAATGCCACTCTACAAAGAACCGACAGTTCAGATTATACGTTTGTGGCATATTTGTCCTTTGAGGTGCCAGAAGAGACAACATGGTGATGACTGCAGCACTTCAGCATGACAGATCCTTTGCCAAGGCTGTTTGTCATTCAGTCCAGGAAAGAGTGGTCAATCCACAGAGAGCTCTACTGACACAGCGTTATTCAGACTAATGCATTGTGCCACAAAGCCTCAGAGCAACCTAACTGGATCCTACTCAGCAGCTCGGACCTGTCAGTACAGCAACGGATGATGGATAGACGCAGTGCATGTGGTGCTTTAGAGACTGAACCTGGAATGAGCTGCAGAAAGCTTGGAAAGGACTAAGATACTGTCAACAACAGCAGTTATACAAAGAGTGTATCGGCGCACTGACAATTTATATTAGAATCGGATGCCACCTCTTCTTATATGATTACATGATACATCTAGTATTTATTCCATAAAAGCCACGATGGTTTTGCTATTTCTCTCTTGCAAATGAGCAGCACTTTTCCATAAATGTCACATTTTAATTAATGTCACCATCTTGAAATTAACTGCCTTGCTTATCAGAAGTGTATGCCAGAATTGTTTAATTAAGTACAGGCCACTTCTAGGTGCTGTACTCTAGTTCTGCTCGAGCTGCAGCCAATTAATAGGCTAATGTCATTACCAGAGAAATCATCCGTCCTTCAAGATGATGCCTCTTATAGAACTTAAACGAAGTGCTAATAGATATAACACATTAGTTTTATAGCATAACAGCAGTCAACAAAACAAAACAGGATTATTAATTACTATGAAATCGATGAACTCTTAATTATTATAGACCAAACATGGCACAGGGCAGCTGTTAATCAGCTTAATGCTGATGTTCATTTCCTTATAACGTTAAAGGAACACTTCACCTCACCACAGCAGTGAGAATTATGATCAAACATTTATAGCATGGAATAGTTTAAAATTCTCGCAGAGTAAATCACAGTAAAAAGTGAGGTGCATCCAATTTAATGATATATTAACGCAGTGGCTTGGGAAATCTTTTACGATGTCGCTGTGGCTGAATTCTGGTAAAAAGGCCAATAAATTTTTTATTTTTTTTAAACAAAATTGCATATTATTTAATATTTCACCAACATTGCTGAAGATGTTTTTGTTTGCTCTTTTGTTTTATCTACCTGAAATTACATGATGTCAAATCCCGTCAGTCAGAATACAGAAGTCTAAATCCTTGCTAGCTTAATGTGTGATCTCTGTAATTTACTTAATTTAAATGCAGACATCGCTTCTACATTCTTGAATTAACAAAATTATTTTTTGGACATTTTCAAAGCCCTGAATAAAAACAAACACCGAGATCACACCTGAGCCGAGCAGAGATTTGTACTCACAACCATGATTTTGTACCATGTGTCTTAGTTACCTACATAAATGTAGTACTACAGATCTATGTCCCTTCAGTTTCTACATCCTTGTGAGATTGCAAAACTGGATTAGGTTAATACTATGTGAACTAATCACACTCACTTTACATTATTCAGTGTACAGTATTAGTTAAAAACCTGTTTAAATTTAGTATAAGCCATGAAATTATAAACGCCATATTTTTATGCAAACTATTTGTAAATTTTTCCTAAAACCGACTGGACACATACTGCTTTTTTCAATGCAGATTGTTGGACAGTTACAATAGATATGCTGTGTATATAAACCTCTATTTATACCACTAAAATCATGTACTCTATGTACCATTTGTTCTCAGATCTGTTTGTAGTAGAAAATATCGATCTCATTTACATTTACAATCGGCAGATGCTCTTTATCCAGGGCGATTTACAAAAGGGAATACATCAATACTTTTTCACTTAGTCAAGAACAACTAATACCATCAGTCTAAAACTGCTGAGGAAATACACCAAGAAGAGCACACACCCAGTGGATATAAAAATACACACTCTTATGAAATTATAGGTTTTTGAAATATAAAGACAGAAATAACAACATAAATGTCAGACTTGCTACATCTTCCAACAAACAAAAATCCTGAGAGGAAAAACATTTATTTAATAAATGGGAACATTTTAAATAAATGAAAAAAACTAAAAAACAAAATAATAATAATAATTTGCACATCCTTGCAAAAGTCTGCACATCCTTCCATAATAGGGGCTTTAACTGTCCTTGGAGGTCACATTTATTCAGTCACATTCAGAATTAGGCCTGAAGGAAGGCATAAACCTCCCATCAATTACAGTGACTTTGATTAAAACCAACTAAATGTCAGCTGTTGCTGTAGTATTTGCTTGATTGTTTGGGGTCGCATTCTGCTGAGAGTCATGGAACAAAGTGATGCCAAAGAAACTGCCAGACATAATTACTGAAAGTTACCAATCAGGAGAGGGATATAAAAGAATATTGAAGGGTCTGAATATAGCATGGAACACTGTCAAAACCATCAACAAAAAGTGGAGAAAATGTGGCACTGTCAGAAACATGCCATATTTTACCTGCAGCAGCTTTAATAGATAGATTATTTGCAATATAGCACAGACTGTACAAGACATAGTACAGTATAAACACAGTATATAAAAGATTTTCTTCTCATTGAGATTTCATCGTTTAAATTTGATTAGTTTGGAATGAAAAGTGTCTGAATGAAAAGATGTCAAAACTATGGATAATGCAAGACAAAATCATTTCGTCTTTCTCTGGGTTGCGTTTTTCAGTCATTTTCTTTCAGTCGTTTCGCTATCGCAGAAATAAATTCCATGATAAACAAAGGAGTCGAATCAAACAAAATCGATCGATATTACCATAGAGTTTTTGTCAAAACAAGTCGTTTGACGTCATCAAAACAGATTTAGCCAAAGCCTGATTGATTCATGTGTGACGAACATAAGTACAGCTATCATAGATAGTACTGTACAGTAATTGCATATGTCTCTTCACTGTTAACGATTTAAAAGAATCATGTGCTTGTAGTTTCTCCAATTCAAGTCATTTTCTGCAAAACAAGCACAAAAAACAACCATCTGCAAGTTGCATCACCAAATTTGAAAAAGCTGCAACAAAATAAAGTATTTTTGGCACACACACACACACACACACACACACACACACACACACACACACACACACACACACACACACACACAATTTCTGCTAAATCTTAGACGAATTAATCCTATGTAATATGTAGGTTTGTTTTTTTTTACTTTGTACCTTCCATACAAGACGACTTTTAAGAAGGTCTAAGAAGAATTACAATCAGTATTCTAAATCAGCCATGCAAAGCCAATTCCTTTAATCCTTAACTCTAATGCATTTTAACCTGCACGCTGCTCTGATGCTGCATTTTTTAAACCACACAAAGGAGGCTTAATTGTTCAAAGAAAAATTGAAATAGCAAGCTGTGACAGTTCTGTGACCTTCCCAAAAGTCTTTCATCTTGATTCAAAGTATTCTGTCCTTTGTCTGCATCGCTGACGCAGCATAATTATAATTAGTTCAAACAAAGTGCTTAGTTCACTGTTACAGGTTGTAGCACATACGTACATTAAATGCTTCAATTAACGCAGGAACAGCTTTCTTGTAATTAGTAACTGCAGAGCAGCATCAGAACATAGGCATGTTGGCCACTTACAATAGTGAACTTGAATAACTAATAAGGATCATGTAAATGCTATATCAGTTTGTCAGTGGATTATTGCTGCAGCTAGATTATCGGTGTGGGTGGATGATTGGTGTGAGGGGATAATTAGAGTGGGTGGATTATTAGCGTGGGTGACTGACATTTTATAGTTGCTCCTAAAAGTGTATGTGAGCAGTTTTGAGTGGATTATATACAACATTCACAACCTGCGTTTCAGGCTTACTAAAAAAAATAAGAAAAAAACGGTGGCCATTATGTTGCATTCCCACTGGGCCAGTCTATGCAATCATTCTGAAAAATAACAAGTAGCTCTTTACAAAAATCCATAACCCTTTGCGTATAGTACTGCTCCATAACAATGACTCAGCAGAAGAGCAGTGGATGACTCATTTTTATAAAAAGAAATATAGCTGTACTATAACATGGCAAGAATATACAGCTAATTCTCATAGAACAACTCTCATTAGTTTATACTGTCACCTCCCACTAAAAAGACATAACACACTAGTTAGAGTTATAATAGAATCATATCTGAGTGTTGATGATGGTGTAAACCTTCTTTTTATTATCTAAGGTATGTTGTGTTGTGCGTATTGTTTATAGTTTATAGGATAAAGCAGTAGACTGCACTAACATTTATTAAAAAATGACACATTTCTAGACCAACTGTGAATATTACTGTGAACAAATTGTAATGAAAATTTGACTGTCAGAGTTATAGATAATTGAACAGAATTGAATATAGAGAACTGTCAGCTGTTATAGATTATTGTTCAACACCTTCTGACCAATCAGATTAGAGAATTCATTAGCCTTGTGATATAAGACGCATTACTGGGGCTTTCACTCTATCAGTTTATAGCACAGTTTGCACAAATATTTGTCAATGTGGAAGCTGTTATGTGTACTATGAAGCACAGCTCAGTACCAAACCTGAGATCAGTTGAACTGGAATTGTGCCATGATTCTCGTGAACGTGAACTTAAACACAGGTACACACTTGTTCAGGAAGTGAAGTAACCTGCCCATATGTTTTAGATGATGATGATGACATCATTAATTCTATACAAAAAAGTGAGTGTGAAATCAGACCAGTTCTGCAGGGGGCAACGTGAACAGTCGCCTTCGGAGTCATACAGCAGCAGACGTGCCCAGTGTGAAAAGCACCTAATGTCAAAATAAGGACACATACAGTTATATAATGTCACTACAAAAATAGGAAATATTTATATTCTAATGAAATGGACCTTTGTTTCTGGTTCACGGAAGTATATTAGAGCATTAGTAGTCAGGTAGCATAAGAGGCTGTTTTGTTAGTGAGCAGTAGACCTCATTCCCTGTATATTCACTGACCTTTGCAGTTTTAACTCACTGCATCAGCATCGCTTTGGTTATACTTTTGTGGTGTTGGAGCTGTAAGCTAAAAGAATTGCCCATTTTTTATAGCATAACAGTCTAAACATATTATGAGGGAGCAGCAGAATGGAGGAATAATCACCTAGCCTCTTTCTCTAAAGATTGATAATTTTTGCTCACTTCTGCATAGTCCAAAATAGTTGGCAAGATTAGAGGAATGAGGATCTTGCCTGAATGGTAAATTTTAAACTTTTAGTTTAATAAAAGTAGCATGTAGTGCAAGTAATCAATTTAACTAGAAATGCTAAACAGTTTGTTTAACCACACCTTTAAAAGAAGAACAAGTCACAATGGTCTGTAGGTAAAAGCAAGTTTATCACATACGTGAATTTTTTCATTTTTCATTGACTTATACTGAGGCTGTCGTTGTCTAAAGATCACAGAAAATAGTTCTTAATCCTTCTGGATTGTTTCACTTAACTGTTGAATATTATCTACAAATACTGTAAACTTATCAGTATCCTCAGCCTTCACTTTAATCCAGTTCAGTCAATAAAAAGAAGATACTTAGCTTGTTTTCTGAGCTGCTTTATGAGCTATGGGTTCACAAATCTTGCATAAAACGAACAATGCATAAAAACCTGTGCTGGTCTGTAACAACAGTTCATAGCAGACATAAGAGTATAAAACCTTTGTCTGCAGGTCCTACGGCTAATTTTTATCAGACTAGATTTATAATCCATCTACATTGCCCTATCATTACAGTAAAGTTCTCACTATTAGTTACTCAGGAAACACTCTACACACTAAATACAATTTCTAGTAATATTTGATTTGTTTATTTGTATGTATTAGTCTAACTCTAAGTCCCCCACTATATTTTCTGTTTATATTCTTTATATAACGTATCTTCATTTTATTTCAATTTACAAGTCAGACGTTTTTGAACCACAGAATTAGCGAAGTACCGTTTTAAAACCGATTATTTTTTTAAGTGAAAAATATAGAGTAAAATAAAATTTCACTGAAAGCAGGCACAGCATATATTTATGTCTTGCATTTCACATACTGTAAGCACTGCCCATTAGGGACTGAGTGTGACCAGTTTGGTCAAATATACAGTTAACCAGTATATTTACTGTACTTAGTAATCTTACCTTATGTTATGTAGTTTTATTTGTATCATATGGTGATGACACAATTTAACCATACAAATATTAGAAACAAATAGACAAAAGTTCATTTCTAATGGGTGCGACTGAACTAGACAGACAAACCACATTACAATCTACATGCATTTCCATTCAAATATTCTGTTTTCTATTGAAAAATCAATGTACATGACTGAGAAGACAGCGTACTATATCATCATGCTAGCAACACTGTGTTCATGCTGTTCTTACTGTGCTAAGATCTCTAGCTGTTGATCAAATAAGAAATAAACTACCACTATGACACTTCATGTGTCACGAACGCGGGAATAAAACGGACCCAAATGCAGGATGGCGAAATAAATAACAAAAGAACACTAAACATGACACGGACTAAAGACAGGACAAGACAACAGTAGATTCCGTGCTGCACAAGGCAACACGGCACAGTTAAATTTACAGGGTAATCACAATGGGAAACAGGTGTGTGGAAACGGGATGAGCAGACAAGGGCGGGGCAGACACGTGACGAAGAACATAAACACATGCACGTTGCCAAAGTCCGGGCTGAGTCTTGACATCACGACTACTTTGTTTACATTTTAGTATTATTATTTCACCTGCTTACTTTAGCTACTTATCTTATCATGACAATAAACTAGACAATGACAATGTATGCTGTTATAAGCAAATAACAGTGTCTGGTGTGGTGCGACCTGAATTGAATTGAATATTTCAAATAACAGATAAATTTTAGTTGTGTTTATTGATGTAGAACGTCTGCCCTTAGCGATAATCTTTCGCCTGTTTGTATATATAATATTTTTTATAATATTTGGACCTATGCCACAATGTGCTTTCTTCCCAACAGAAATGATAAGAAAATATAAGAATTTAGAGATTACAGAAAGGAAATTTTAGTCCATTATAGCAGTTACAGAATGTCCATCCCTTTTCCTTTTTTTCTCTGTCTTGGAACTAATCCCACTCTCACATAACTATTAAAGCCCTCTGTCATAAACTTTCCCTTCAGTGGAAAACTTAAAGGCACAACATTGCGTTAAAGTGCAGACACTGACTGTTAATAATGTTAAACATCTTCGTACAGACATTTTTTTCCAAAGCAATGCTACATTTTTCAGTGTTAAATAACAACAAATTTTTGTTCGGTTTAAAGTTTTGTGAGCATCCACCCCAAAAATGTGACCTTTGAGAATGACTTTTTACTATAGTAATAATAGGTAAATTCCATATGAACAAAATACAATTTTGAATATCGTCACACGTTTGAGCATGAATTTTATTCACAAAATAAGTTGTAATTGAACCAATGCAACTGAACAAAAATCTCAGATTTTAGAGGAAGACTGCCATACTGTACTTTGTAGACCATTATAGTGTGGCAAAGCCCTATTACTATGATTTACTGTATTTTGAACCCTCCTGGATATGAAAACAGACATTTGAACCAGATCATCCATCTTTTTGAACAAAGATCTATCTAAAGATAGAATAAAAATTCTTCACTTTACTCACACCTACAGTATATAGCATTCTTAGGGCAAACAGAACTTGCCAATGCCTATTTTATTGCAGTTCTGTTAAAATTCTTTCCAAGCTGTACATCCCTGCTATTTTAGCTATAAGCAAACTTTTCAAAAGTGCATATGTATTTGTTCAAGATTGCCTCAAAATCCCATATTCACAAGGCACACAACACACTTGATTATCAGGGTGACCTTTAATCAAGACACACTGATTTATTAATGCTAATGCGTCTAAGTATCGGTTATAGTACCGTGAAAAGACATAGGACACTGTTTGAATATTTATATCCGTTCTAAATTATTTGGATGGTTCAAAAAGTACGTGAGTAAGAAATTAGTGTCTAGCAGAAAAGTGATTTGTTTCTTTTTTTATGTGATCCTGAATCGAATTACATCGAGTTCCACAGTGGATTAGCCTTTACTCAAATGCCCTACTTATCACTTCAGCAGTGAAAAGTTCCTGTGACAAATGTTCTCATATAGTATGAGTTTATGGATAAAGCTTTGTAAACACATGACCATCAAACCCCTTAGTCTCATTTAGTCCTTTCTTTGTTTTTATATTAACCTCCACTCTTTTGGAAAGGCTTTCATCTAGATTTTGGATTTTTTCTCTAGATTTTGTAGTGCAGCTGTAGGGATTTGTGCAAGTTTATTTCATAACATCCCAAAGTTGAAGTCAGGGCTGTGTGCAGGACAATTGAGTTCTTCAGCCTTAGCAAACTATGTCTTCCTGGAGCATACATTGTGCACAGGGGCATTGTTTTGCTGGAACAGATTTGGGTTTCAAATCTGCACTGAAGGGAAATTGTAATGCTACAGCATACAAAGACATTATATACAATTGTGTGCTTCCAATTGTGTGACAACAGTCAAGGATTTGTTGCTTTTATTTGGGAATAAAGACTTTTCTCCAAACACTTTTTCTGTACAAGAATGTGTGTGCAATAATAATAGAGTGCTCATAGCACCTGGGTGATTATTAGACAATTGCAGTGCCATAACCTCTTCTAACCCTCTAAAATGCAATGAGGTGAGAAGGCAGGATCAACACGTATAAGATCAGCGTGCTCTTTACTGATTATGGCAAACCAGATATCATGTGTAATAATGCTCAAAACACTGATGGGCTTCATAATCTTAGGAAAAGTCATAATTGTAAACCAGGTGTAAAAATGTTGATCAGAAAACCAGGAACATGAACTAGGCTCAGACACACAACACAATTGACGAGACTTTGCACTATAGATAAGAAACACAAAGGATTAATTTTTTATTGCTTTATGTAAAGATGCCCTTTTTGCTGTCTTAGAGTTGACAACTAAATTTCATATTGTATACAATGACAATAAAGTACCTTATCTTAGTGTACCCTACCTTACTGTACCCTACCTTTACCTTACCTTACCTTACCTTACCTTACCTTACCTTACCTTACCGTACCTAACTTTACCTTACAGTACCTTACCTTACCTTACCTTACTGTGCATTTTATCTTACTGTACATTTTCACTTTCTGTACCTTACCTTATCTTACCTTACTGTACCTTAACTTACCCTACCGTACCTTACCTTACCTAACCTTACAGGATATTCTAACCTTCTGTACCTTAATTTAACTTACTGTACCATACCTTACTGTATCTTACCTTACCTTACTTTGCCTTACTGTACCACGTTTACCTAACTTTGACAATTAACTAAAGGTACAATTGATAGGGAGAAAACCAGCGACAAGACAGAGGTTGAGACAAGACATTCGACAGTATCCACGTTGCCATGTAAGCAAACACAAAAAACAGGAAGCAGTGCTGTTCATTCTGTGAGCTGCAGCACACATCTGCAGTGCACGTTGAGATGTGCAGCACCTGCTGAGAGGGAGAATATGTGTGGAAAATATATCATTTTACAACATTCAATCTAAGCATTTAGCTGTTAAAAATGTGTTCTCATAAATATCTCATTAATTCTCAATTCAAATTAATATAATTTTTTGATTCTCAATAATATCTATTTTATTTAATATCTAGGTTTCTTTGCTGATTCTGACTACATTTATAGTCTTAAATATGTAAAACAGTTGTTTTTTTGTAAGCATAGATTCTGCAAATATAATAAATGTGATTAATTGGCATCCAAGCCAATGATATGAGGACATTTGGAACATCTTACAGATTTTATTAAAATGTATTTTTAACTAATAATTTAGTCTCAATAAATAATTTGGGTAACAGAGATGCAGGTTTAAAGTGACCTCATCAGTCAATATCACTGAAAGAAAGAAAAAATAAGGAATTTTAAATTTAAATTTTATTCTTTCCCTTATCTTCAGGAAATTTGGATGATGAAAGTTTCTGTTGAACTTGTGGAATATTGCAAATATTTCAGCGGTTCAGTTTGAGTGAATGATGTGAAAATATAATGTGAATTTTTTCATAGTTTATATTGGATGAGTCTGAGTATAGATTCACACTTCGATACAAAAATACTATGATTTCTGAATGATTTTTCGGATTATATTTCAAGGAAAAGTGCCATTAATGTGGACTGAGACAGTAAAAATCCTGTTTTCTATGTACTGTAGATTAATTTTGGAAAAGTTATGAATCTGAAATTTGCATATTTTTCCCCCGTATGCATATGCATACTAACCCGTGGCACACTTTTCATACCCCAACTCCACATCTGGATGTATATTGTGTTTGTATGCAGTGTCAGAGAGTCAGCAAAATGGACTAAAGCTATCACACAAGTGATGGAGGTGGCATCTGAAATCTTTACTTGACCCCACATTGGACTCTTCAGAGTCTTAGAGGAGAGTTGCATGCTTGATGAGAATCTAGTGACGGAATTCTAATAAAGTAGATTGCTTGGGTTACTGTTCCTTCTTATTCCTCATTTAAATGCATAAATGCATTAAATGCCCACTTGTATCTTGTATAATGTACATTTTATTTAATTTTATTTAAAAGAAAAGCCCATTAGCTTTCATGCTCGTTTCCGTGACAGAGTGTGGAATTTCTAATAAATGCAGTTCAATATAATAAAGCTTGTTTAAAGAACACGGTTAAAAAGATGCATGAACATGGCTGAAAACATTGACGCCTTTGTGCTGGTTGTACTGCTCTACCGCCTACTCTTGTGTGCACTCATCACCTTTCTCATCCTCCTGGGACGTGAAGCACCAGCAGAGTGCTTGTCAGTTATACAGCCTCTGCCCATTTAGCACTAGCATGGAGGGACGGTTAGATCATCATTCTTTTCTCCCGTCTGGTACTTATAGCATGCTGCCTGCCAGGTTCCAGTACAGCCTGAAGGTCTTTGGATTGTAATGGCATGTGACCTTTAAAGCCACAGGTCAAAATCCCTGTTTTTTTGAAAATCTGAACACTCAGATCTTCTTGGTGGTTTAGTGCTGGAACTAAAATGTGCTTTATGTAGCTTGACGTTAGATTATGCATTTGTACCACAATTTAAAGAAAACAAAAAAAAAAACAAACAAACAAACAAAAAAACTTTAAAAAAATTTTTAAGTTCATATATGAAAGCTTATGATTCCCCCCCCCGACAAAATATACCCTAGAGTGCTAGTTGATACAAGTTTAGCTATGACCCAGTTTGGTATGCAGTATGTAAACTGAGTTCCTTTCCTGTGAGGTGATTAGATCACTCACCACACATCAGTAGAAATTTAGCTCACAAGCTATTTTTACTGAACAAGGTCATTATTTCAACAGTTTGTATATTGTGCATAGATTACTAATTTACATAAATAAACGTGTATCTTGGATAAATAAACTTGGATAAACTGGAAAAAATGGATCTCTCTGGAATGATGTGAACTATTTATATCACCAGATATGTGGCTGGAACAGAGCTTGTGTTAGTATCAGTGCAGAGTTGCTCATGTTCTCATATTTGTGTTCTCATGGATTTCCTCAAGGTTCAAAAACTTGCTAGAGGTGAATTGGTGGATTGGTTATAATTGAATTTGTGGAATTGTGTGTGCACTGTTTCCTGTGATGGACTGGTGTTTCTTCTATGGTTTATTTCCAGCTCATGCTCTGTGTTTCTGGGATAGTCTCCTAACCCTCTGTAATCCTGAGCAGGATAAAGCAGTTACTGAAGACGAAATTACTATGCAATGAAGTAGTTCAAAAATGATTCTTTATCATTTTCATTTTTGACTCCTCTCAGCCTACATAATGAATTTCCCATTTCCTCTTTATTACTTTTCATATACATTATAATTCTCATCCATCATGAATAAAACTAGTGTAATATATTAACATTATATCTGTCAGAATTAATTTCAGTGTTATTAATAACAGAATCATTAGCTTGAATCGCATATTTTTTCTCCAGTTCTAGTTAATAATTCATAGATAAATAAAGTATAATGGTACTATGTATTCTGAACATAAAGCTATAATTTCACTTCAATTGTTGAAGCACAGCAGTGACCATAAACAGATGTCATTTGCAGCTGGTGGATAAAATGATTATAGCAGCCTGATTATTCTTAGTGATAGATGACTAAGCTAAAAAAAAAATGGTTGATGAAATGCCCCTGAAATCTTAATGTTAGAATCATTAAAACCTCACCAACCTGAAACCGTCAAGGATATTCTTTTTTTATTCTTCTTATTCTTATTATGTTTTAAATTGCCCTGTTATCTGTGTGTCATTGGTGCTGTTATTAATATTTGTCACTTTACTACAGGCCATTTTAACAATGGCATTTATATAGATATTACATGAATCTTGTTGAATGGTGTCCCTGGAGAGAAGGACACTGCTGTAGTGTACTCTCAAGTGAGAATAATGTGTGTCGATTAAGTCTCCCTTCCATCTTTATTAATGCACTCAGTCACAGAACACTGATTTGATCTCCATTACTGATCACTGGAGCGTAGGGGCCATGCAAGAAATCGCAATGCTGTAAGAATGAAAACAAAAAAAAAAACAAATGAAAAACATCTCTATCATATTATAAACTCACAGATTAAGGTCTTGCCATTGGGCATTTCCTGTCTGTGGAGGTGAATTTTATTCTTCAGAGACTTTAAGAAATCTTGACAGATAAAGCCAGCAGTTACATTTTTAATTACTAGATTAAAATCTATGTACACACATCTGAAAATGTTTTAGATTTGGGCTATGCAATTAACTCCCCTGAAACGATACATCTTTATTAATAAGCACAGCATTAAATGACTTAATACATATCTGCTCTGACTGTAACTAAAAGCTTTCTAACATTTCAACACAGTGAACCTTTTGTGGTTTTGATGAGAACATCAAAGGATGTTTATGCTCTGGGAAGCGTTTTGCATGCTCTTATACAGGAACTGCATTTAAAAAAAAAATTCTGCCAGAATGGTAGGATATAATCTCCCGAATAATAAACGTTTCTGATTTTAAAACAAGAATCACAACTATTAACCAGTTACACTCGGTCAGGGAATTGCGGAGGTAGTGGGTGCAATTACAGGATTCATTTTGGAAGGTGTAAAAGAAACAAAAAGTGAAAAGAGACCAGAATAGCAAAATACTCACACTAGCGAGGCCTTGGAAGTGACAAAGACTCAACATACAAAAAAAAAACAAAAAAAAAAACATGGCAATGCCGTACATGTGAGAAACTCACAGGCCACCACATGACTCATCACTTGACAAGCCAAGTTGTGTACATGGATTCATGCAAATGATGCCTAATTCTGACCCAATCATCTACATGTTGCAGCAACATGATATAAGATTTATCTGACTGTGTTTTTTGCTTTTCTGCTCACCACAAGTATAAATAATGGTTATTTGAGTTACAGTTTTCCTGTCAGCTCAGTCACTTCAACCACATTCCCATGACCTCCACGTCGACAAGGTGTTTCTACCAGCATAGCTACTGCTTCTTTGTTTATCTGTAAAAGATTGCTGTGGGTGACAATCCCAGGAGTTATTTAAAACTTCAGCATGAATCTAAAATATAACAATGATATATTATAGTGTATTCCATTAACATGAATGATTTTTTTATTTATTTTCTCAACTGGGTGGAATTCCACACAGAAAAAGGGAGATGTTGGCTTCTGGATTTCTAATCAAGTAGTAGACCAATTCTCTGGCTGATAAAATTATAAGTCTTTTATTTTTAGTATGAAGAGTTTTTTTGGTTTTCAAAAACATCTGCCAATGAACTAAATACATTAATACTGTGGTTTTAAACAGCTGCTGTGCGAATAAGATATCATCAACAACTTTAGACCAGCAGTAGAAATGTTGGCTTGAAGCAGTTTGAACCTCAGAAAGATTTTATCACTGTGACATCAGCATGCTTTCCATTACAATACATCCATCTTCAGCTATATTAATGTCTACATGCAGCTGTTTGTTTTTTACTTCCTAGCAAATCAACAATTCCCTTAATATATGATATATTTTTAGACCTTAATGAAAGAGCTGAACATTTTATACTTGTGCTTGTGATGCATATAAGTTCTTTCAAAGTTTGAGAAAAACACATCATTATTTCTCAGTGCCTCTATAGTTGTTATAATGTATACTAGAGATGTCCGGGTCGTAATGCTTTCCAATATCCTCCTTTATTCCCTGGTGAATTGAAGCTGGAAAATGCTTTTACAGGCAGGAAGCAGTGCACGCTACAGAATTATGACCTCTGTTAAGATTCACTTTAATGCTATAAGCAGCCTGAGTGAAAACTGAAAGCAGCCTTAAGGGACATTCCAGACAAATTTTAAAATTCAACCTTCCATACATCTGTTGTGACCATTATTGCTTAACTCTCACAGCGGTGACTCAGTAGTCTCTAGGGTGTGAATACTAAAGGAAAAAAATCTCAGATGAATCAAAAGACTACAAAATCTATTTGATGTGGGCAGAAGAAAGCCAGAGATTAGTGATACATAAAAATACTGCTTAACTGAATATGTGCACGTATATGTTTAGCATGCCGTTGACAGTAATCATTCCAGTGGCAAAGAGGTGAGGAGAGCATAAATTCAGTCTGCATTTGGCATAGCAACTTAAAGAATGCAGGTCAGTACTGAAATAGGAATTATCCAGAAATGATCCTTATCCAGAGCAACCAACATTTATACGGCTAAACAGATTGGAGTTTAGGGCCCTGCTCAAGGGTCCAGCTGTTGCAGCTTGGTGCTCTTGGAATACAAACTCACAACCTTTTGATCACTAGAACAACACCTTAAGCACTAAACTACCACTTCCTAGGTACAGTATAAGTTTAGGGGTGTGTGCATAAAATTAGTTTATCATGTTTTTTTATTTTTATCTGATTGTTTTTCACATATTTTTTTCTTTTAAGTTGTAATTTCACATTGAGGCTTTAAGATTCTCTTCACTGTAAATTGTAAAACAGAAGAGAAGCTGCAGATCTTTTGTTGGCTTCTAATAAAAGAATTTCAAGAGTGTTCATTTTTATTTAATTTTGTCGTCAATTTTGTCAAGTCAAAATGAAGTTAATGAAATGAAATGAAGCATAGTGAAATGAAATGAAGAGCCCAGTTCTGTGCCTTGATGATTCAGGGCATGGACATTTTTTAAATATATAAATTCTAATTTAAACTGCATTAACTCGCCAATGTTGGTGATCATTTTTTGCACTGCTCATGTTAGAAACAGTGATTTTTATGTGAATAGTGACTCAAAGGAAAACCGTAAAAGTACCGTTTTTATCTAAAATTGTGACATTTATTTAGAATACATAATGTAAAATAACTTATTTGAGTCGTGTATTAATTATGCAGTGTATCTCATGGTTTCAGTAGTTTCTTTTATTTGGTTGTATTGGTAGTAGGATGATATATACTCTACATCCAGTGAAATTAAATAATACAACTGTTCCATTTTCATGCCCTTCTTTCTTCTTCCACTAATTGCACATTAGCCACACTTGAAGCATTAATGTGCATTGGAACGAGTCTTTGCAGAAATCAATATGCAGTGGAAAGAATTACACTAATGGCATGGAATAGTAGTCTGGCTTTGAGATTATTTTAGATCGCCGTGTCCAACATGTCCTTCACCTTCAATAAAACCTTAATAAACTAGGAAACATATCACAGAGCCTGTAGGAATTTATTGCAATGCTCTTTCCTGTCCATCGGCCATATCACAGCTTATACCCGGCAGCACTTTGATGAGTTTACTTGTCTAGGGCTTTGCACTGTACAATTTAAGATGGAGAAATCATCGCTCTCAGCCTCTTTAAACACTCTGCACTCAGACAGCTTGTAATGTTGAAGCAGAGAGTGTGCGCGGATGGTTTGTGGTACATCAATTTTCCCTTCTGTTATCTCGCCTCGAAGCCCGCCTGCGAATGATACATTCAGTGTGTCGCCGCCTTAAGAGAAGAGCTCGAGAAACAGTATGTGAAGTCAATTCATTCTGAATACTCATCAAGCTGAAACCACACAGCGCTCAGTGATCCTCCCTACAGGCAGAGCCTTCAAAGGCCTTCCTGTTGAAATTAATCCCTCTTCTTCACATGAATAAGCTCAGGTCCCACTGCTTTGCACAGGCAGGCACATCCACAATAAAAAGCTGTTAATTCATCCCCCACAATACTGATACTCAGATCCAGATCCAGCCTAACACCGGTGTACAA